>NW_020946557.1:24775960-24822305 GCF_900497805.2 Vombatus ursinus | reverse complement strand
TTTTTTTTTTTTTTTTTTTTTTTTTTTTTTTTTTTTAGGCAATTGGGGTTAAGTGGCTTGCCCAGGGTCACACAGCTAGTAAGTGTCAAGTCTTTGGTCTGAGGCCGAATTTGAACTCAGGTCCTTCTGACCTCAGGGCCGGTGCTCTATCCACTGCACCACCTAGCTGCCCCCATACCACTTCTAAAAAGTAAAAATAGAGTAAGTTATTTCAGAATATTTTGACAAATCAAATAGGGGCTCAGTAGGGAAAAATAACTGTCTCCCCATCAATTTCCAGAATATTTTTTCTCATTTTTATTTGACCAGATTTATGAGGTCATTAGTAATAAGAAATTCCTGCTGAGGAACCTTCATATACCAATGCAGATAACTACTTTCTACAATATAGAGTCTTAAAGAATTGCCTGGTGCAGAAATTAAGTAAATTGCCCAGAGTTTCACAACCAGTATGTATCAGATGTGGGACGTGAACCCAGGGTCATCTTAACTCTGAGTCAGTTATGCTATTTTTACTTCTTTTCTTACCTACCAAAAGAAATATGGAAGGAGGGAAGAAATTTCAGATTTGAGCTACTATCAGAATTCACAAAATGTAAGCCTAGAATTTGATTATACATAAACATTATAAATGCATTTTAATACTACTGTAATTAGGATGGATTTCTATATACAAAATGCTGAAGCTACTACATTGTCAATCTAATTATTTTGGTTGCCTTATAGCTTAGTGAGGATCATCATAGGATAATGGATAATAGATTTAGAGGTAGAAGGGATCCTAAATATCATCTAGTCTTATCTCCTCATTTCACAGCCAAAGAATGATTGAATGATTTGCCTCAGGTCTTAAAATGCTGCATGGAAGAGCCAGAATTCAAACTGTGGTTCTTTGGCTCAAAATGCAGTGTTTATCAAGTTGTAGTATATGATTGTGATGAAATTTTATTGTGCTTTAAGAAATGACAAGCAGGATGATTTCAGAAAAACTTGGAAAAACTTATATGAAGTGTTGCAAAGTGAGGTAAGCAGAACCAGAAGAACATTTTACACAGTAACAGCAATATTGTATGATGAAGAATTGTGTATGACTTAGCTATTCTCAGCAATGCAGTAATCCAAGATAATGCCAAAGGACTCATGATGAAACATGCTATACGCCTCCAGAGAAAGAACAGATATTGTCTAAATACAGACTGAAGCATTTTCTTCTTTCTTTTGTTCTTCCTTGCTTCCTTCCTTTCTTTCTTTTTTTGTTTGAATCTTCAATGACTACTATGGAAATGTTTTACATGAGTGCACATGTATAACCCATATCAGATTGCTTACCATTTCATGGAAGGGGGAGGGAAAGGAGGAAGTAAGGGATAGAATTTGGAATTCAAAACTTTTTAAAAAAAACAATGAATGTTCAAAATTGTTTTTACATGTAATTGTGGAAAAAATAAAATATTATTTTTTTAAAATGCAGTGTTTATTCTATTGTAGGTACATTCTATTCAAACTATTCTAGGAATAGTTTCCCTTTCTGCTTATGTCCTTCCTGGTTTTCTACTTACTTTTTTCATTTGTGATTCCTAATCCTCAGTGTGGTAGCAAGGAAATCTGTGGTATAAACACAGGCTTTTTTTTGTTCACCTTAAGGCATGTTGGGTAAGCTACAGGGGACTCCCCAAGAGAAATGCATGCAAAAATCATGGCCAGGTTTTACCCTCAGCACAACCTGGCCACACCCATTACCAGGAGTTCCACAGCTAGGCCAGCTAGGTCAGCACAGCAGAGAGGAAAGACATCCTTCAAGACTAGCAAATGGCACTATTGGCATAGAGTACCGAAGTTCAAATGTTCAAGGGCACAGCCAGAAGAAGCAATCCATAAATCATCCCAGTGCTTTGGCAAAAGTTCCTCACAAATCACCTCTGGCTATTGAGATAAATCAGACCTAACTATTCCCTCTGATCTCTCTGAAATTTGCCTTCCCACTGAGGGAGGAGGTCATTGAAAGCCTCACCTGTTTACTCAGGTATTTTCCTGGATGTGTGTTAGGACTGGCAAGTCATCCATCTGCCTCCTCTTCTCTAAGCTAAATAATTCCGATTTATTTAACCTTTCTACCTTGATCCTGTTTTCCAGCCTTTTTTGCTGCCCTCCTCTGGATCATCTCCAAATCCTCCACATCCTTTGGGGACACTACTGTATAAAATAATATTTATGAAATAGTAAAGACCACTACATTTTGTGAACCCTGCCAAAGCAATTCCTTGGCATGCAAAGTTTGGTTGTCATTCCCAAATGCCACCTCCATTTAGTGAAGCGTAGTGTAGTTTTCAGCAATGAGGCTGCCCAGTAGGTATGATAAACAGATGAGCTCAGCCATACTGATACAGCCACATACTTTCCTTCTGCAGCAGAAGAGTATTTCAGGAGTAAGTTCATATAAAAGGATTTTTAAAAGGAGGAATGGAGCCAGATGTCATTGTTTGTAGATGACTGAACAAGAAGAAATAGGCTTAAATTAAAATAAGGAAGAAAAGTGGCACAGTAGCTAGAACATGGTGTCTGGGGTCAAGAAGACCTGAGTTTAAATCAGGCCTTAGACAATTACCAGCTTTGTGACCCTGGGCAAGCCTTCTAACTGCTATCTGCCTTAATTTTCCTATGTGTAAAACGAGAATTGTAACAACACCTACCACCCAGAGTTGTTGTGAGGATCAAATAAAGTAAAAATTGTAAAGTGCCTAGCACAATGCCTGGCATATAATAAACATTATGTAAATGTTAGCTCTTATTATCTTATTATCTGCCATTATATTGATTAGATGAAAGGAAAATGGTTATTTTTACAAAGTAAGGAAACAGGATTACCTACATCAGTGGAGGGTGTATATATCTATATGTGTGTGTGTATGTATATATATGTGTATGTATGTATATGTGTGTATAAATATATATATACATATATATATATCAAGAGAGAGAGAGACAGAGAGAGAGACAAAGAGAGAGAGACAGAGATTGGTTAAAGCCTAGCACCATTAGAATAATGGAGTAAAAGGAATCAAGGAAAGACTTCCTAGGTGAAGTTTCTTAGCTTCCATCACTGGAAGTATTTAAGAAAAGCCAGCTATCTTTTCTGAATGACTTAACTATTGAATGAATCACACAATTTCAGAGTAGAAAGGGACCACAATGTCCATCTAGTCAAATTCACACCCAAGTGGTCATCTAGCCTTTGCTTAAAGATCTCCAATGCTGATCACCACACTACTTCCTGATCTGCTTTTGTGTGGCCCTAATCGCTAGAAAGTTGTTTGGGGAGTTTTGTTTGTTTTTTAGTTCTTATTTTCCTCCTTTCAATTCTGTACAACAACAACAACAAAATCTAATCCCTCTTACATATGACAACCTTTCAACTACTTGAAGCTGCTATCACGTCCCCCACCATCATCCTGTTCTCTAAACCATCCTTCCCAGGCTAAGCATCTCTAGCGTTTTTAACCTCTCTTTGTACAGTCTGGACTCAAAGCCCCTTTACCATCCTTGATTCCCTCATCTGAATGCTTTGCAGCTTGCTTCCTAAACCTTGTAGTTCAGAAATAAATAGTACTCCAGATGTGGTCTAACAAGAGCAGAGAACAGCAAAATTATCACCTTCTTATTATCCCTAGAAGCCTTTCTTAATGCAACCAACATAAGAGTAGCTTGTTTGATTACCATATCCCACTGTTGACTCATATTGAGCTTTCAATCCACTAAAATACTCAGATTTTCTTCAAATAAAAAGCAATTTAACCATGCCTTACCCTCATCTTGTACAGATGAAATCATATACTTCTCATTCTGTTTATTTTGTTACTTTTTTTTTTACTTTTCACTTTCTCTTCATTATCTCCTAAATTTGGGATTTTTGTGCTTATGACTAATCCCTTTGTGAATCTACCCCTTTTCCCCCTCTTTCTGTTCCTATCTGTAGTCCTCTTGAGTTCAATATATTTCTATGCCAAATTATGTGTGTGTATGCACTTGTACTATTCTCTTTCAATCTGTTTGTGTTCGAGAGATGTATGGTTTCCTCCTTTTTTCTATGTTTGTATATAGTTTTTCTTTATAGCCAATTATTTGTATTAACAAGTTCCCCCATTTTTGCTCCTATTTTCCCACAGTTTATCATCTCCCTCTTTTATTTTTTTATCAGATTTTCAAAACAAAACTATTAATAGGTTTTTGGCTCGATTGACTTCCTCTATTAACTTTTGTGACATGAGGATTCTGAAAGAATCATTTCAACATTCCACCCTCATTGAAAAGTAAAGAGTTCATTCTTATAAAGTCCTTCCTCATTGTTCACTTGTGTTCATTTTTATTTTCTGTTTTGACTAATAGTTTTATTTTAAAGTTTATTTTCAGCTCTGATATTTTCCTCAGGATTATGTGAATGTCTTCTATTTCACTCAAGATCAACTTTTTTCCTCATAGGATTATACTCAGTTTTGCTGGGTAAGTCATTTTCATTGTAGACTTTTATCTTTCACCTTTTGAAATATCTCATTCCATGCGTTCCACTCCATTAAGGTGATAGGTCCTAAATCTTGTGCAATTTTGATTGTAGTTCCTTGACATTTTGATTCTTTCTTCTGACTACTTGTAGTATCTATTTTCTTTTGTCTGGAAGTTTTAGGTTTGAGCAGTAACATTCTTGTGAGTTCTCATTTGAAGGCTTCATCAAGAACAGTTATTCCAACACCCTGCTAACTCTGGTAAATTTATTTTGAATGAATTATAATATAGATGAGAATAGAAACCATAAAAGAATTGTGCCCTCAAGTACAAAAAGCCCATGCCTACTAGTGGAAGTAACACTTCAAGAGAAGAAGTAGACAAATAATCATTATTATGATATCTCTCACAGTACTTGATGCTTTACTAACATGCAATAGGAATGCTTCACAGTCACAAAAATCAATGACCAAGGCATTAGGATGAAAAAACTGGAATAACCAGAGTGATAGTGAAATGCCTTGCAAAGGATCTGACATATGAACTGATCCTTGAAAGAAGTGAGGGATTCCAAGATAGAGATGAGAACAGGAGACAGTCTATGCAAAAGCATGGGAAGACAATGAATTCCATTTTGGTCATGTTGAGTTTGAGATACCTATGGGACTTCTGGGTTGAAATATCTAGCAAATTATCCATTTGGATAGCTATATTTGAAAGTCATATGTACAGAGATGGTAATTGAAAATATGGAAGCTGATGCCAGGGCCTAGAGAATGAAGATTCTAATCTAATACATAGATTAATCTATTAGAAAGGAAGATTAGAATCTTCCCTTTCTATGTCCTCTCCTTTGGTTATGGTATCAGCGGATAGATAGATAGATAGGTATAGATATGTGTATATATATATATATACACATATATATACACAATACACATATACACATATATATTTAAAAATATATAAGAATCTCCTTTCTCTGTATATACATATATACACATATATACATGTACATATACATAAATGTATGTGTGTATGTGTGATAGATTATATCTACAGTTATACATATACGTTTGTGTATGTATATAGATATATAAAATATATGAATTGTAAGTCCCTGAAAGGCTAGGCCTAAGAGATTTTCCAGTCTTTCTATGATTTATCCCCATTCTTTGTCATTATAATATTATGTAACATTTCTTTAGCCCTAAAAGCTTGCAAAGTATTTTTCTCACAACTCTGGGGTGTATTATCTCCACACTTAAAAACCGTATAGCCGTGTTAAGTCATTTAACCTCCCTCAGTCTTGGTTCCCTCATCTGTAAAATGGCAACAATAATAGAATCTCCCAAAGTTTGTGTGAGGATTAAATGCAATAATGTATGTAAAGTTCTTTGAAAAGCTTAAAGTATTATTATTTTAAAGATGAGATAACTGAGCCTGTCAGAGTTAAGTAACTTGCCCAGGGTCACATAGCTGACATGGCTCAGGTAGAATTAACCCCTGCCATCTTCACTATTGAGCATTCTGACTATGCCTGTATTGCTGCTTTCCTTCCGCTCCTATACTGACAAATATGCAATCAGTGATAAGAGGTCTATTTATTAACTGTTTAACTTTGAATGAGAACTAACATTGCAAGTAAAAGCCTTCTCTTTAGAAGTACTATTTACAAACCAAAAATGTAAGCGTTAAGAAACCGTATCATGCCTCTCCTTACTCAATAAACTCCAGTGGCTCCCTTAACATCTCAAGATTAAATATAAAATCCTCTATTTATCATTCAAAACCTCTCTCCCTCCAAAGATCCATCTTTCCATTCTTTTACCCCTACCCCCATAATCTGAAATCCAGTGACACTGACCTCCTCGAACAAGAAACCCCATCTCCATACCGCAGGCATTTTCATTGCTGTGCCCTCTGTTCTCCTTCATCCCCACCTCCTGAATTTGCTGCCTCACTTCAAGTCCCTGCTCAAACCTCACCTTCTACAGGAAGCCTTTTCTGATCCCTCTTAATTTGAATTCCTTCCCTTCCCTCTGTTGGTTCTTTCCAATTTATTCTGTATATATCCTCCCCCATTAGAATGTGATCTCCTTGAGAACGAGGCCTAAGATTTGTCTTTCTTTACATTCCAAGTGCCAAGCACACAATAGGTGCTTAATAAATATTTATTGATTGATTTGACTGACAATTGGTCTGAATTCTGGCTACCTTAGAATATAGGTCACATCATGCAAATGACATACATTTTATGGAAAAATTATATATAAGTATGAACTGAAGAGTAACATTGATTAGAAGCCCACACATAGATTATGAATTCCAGATTTGGATGGGAAAGTCTGCTTATTTCAAACCAATATGATTTCAAGCAATTATGATCGATTTCAAACCAATCACAATCCTCTTAATTTTCATGAAATCATTTTGTCATGTCTGATCTCCGTGCCTTGGTTCATGCTAGTTTTCATTCCTGGAATAAATTGGCCCCTCCCTCCACTCTCAACCCCAACTCAATCTCAGTTTATCCTTCAGTGATAACTGTCTTTTTACCTTTCTTTCTATCCCCAAGGCCTAGCACAGTACTTGCAATATAGATGTCATTTAGAACATGCTTACTTACATGATGTTCCTTTAAGATTCATCTACAGTCAACTTCATTACATGGTTTATGTTCATTCCCTCCTCAGATTACTTTGCATTTATTTGTGTATGTGGTGTAGCATCCTTCCTGCCCCAATTCCAATGAATAGAATGTAAATTATTTAAGAACAAAGACTGTATTATTTTTACCTCTGCATCCAAAGACGCAGAGTTCTTTGCACTCAATTTTGTTGTCATTGAGTCATCTCAATCATGTCCGACTCTCTCTGACCCCATTTGGGGCTTTCTTGGCAAAGATACTGGAGTGGTTTGCCATTTCCTTCTCTAGTTCATTTTACAGATAAGGAAACTGAGGCAAACAGGGTTAAAAGACTTGCCTAGGGTCACACAGCTAGTAAGTGTCTGAGGCCAGATTTGAACTCAGGTCCTCCTGACTCCAGGCCTGGTGCTCTATAGCTGCCCAACTTGTACCCCATTAGCACTCAATAATTGTTAACTGAATTAAATTTGTTGAATTGAATTCATATGAAATAACATTGTCACATGGTACCACAAAGCTAATAAGTTCTTAGATAGTATTAATAGATTATTTAGTGTCCCAAAAGAGTAAATTGTTAGTTGTGATGAATTTTGCTCTTTTCAGATCACCATCTAGAGTCCTGTGTCCAGTTTTGAATACCATATTTTAGGAAGGAAGTTAATGAACTATGAAGGATAAAGATAACTAGAAACCATGCCATACAATGATCAGTTGAAAGCACCTAAAGGATTTAACCTGGAGAAGAGAAGATCACATACTCTTATGGCTATTATGCAGAAGAACATTTATATATTTATTCTTCTTAGCCTCACAAGGCAGGACCAGAACCATGGTTTGTGAGAAGTAGGAGGTAAGGTGGGGTGAGAGATGGCAAGAGGAATTGAAAAAAAATGGAATCTGACTCAGTCTAAGGAAAGTGCTATGCAAAAGTAGATTGGGCTATCTTACAGATTCCTGTCACTAGAAATCTTCAAACAAAAGTTGTATGACCACTTTCCAGGGATACTATAGAAAGGATTATGCTCCACAAAAGCAAGGCCTAGATAAGCCCTAAATCTTCCTCTTATTATAATATTATTTGATCTAATATAATAGACAAGGGAGGTCTAGGTTTGACTAGAAACACACTTCTCTCAGAGGATTTGAATAAGACCAGGTATGGAATGATTTTCAAGTCACTGACACTTCCATAGTAATTAAGTTAAATTCTGAACATGGATCACTTCAATTTTATCTTGGAAAAAAAGCCATTCTCTTCCCATATAATAGCATCAATCAAATGCATACTCTGAGATGCTATGATTCTGTCTCAGAAGCCATTATACTCTTTGAGTTTGAGACCATGCCAAAATTTTGAAGCAAAAACTATTTCTCTGTTCCTGGTGGATCTGTTGAGCCAGCTCCTAATATCTCGTGCATGAAACATCAAGCTTTCACTATGTACCACAAAAAAGTACAATATCTTTCAGCATTCCCCTTTGACAGCACAATCTAAGCTCTCCTTGGGTGGAATGCAACAGTCACCTGAACTATCCCTGAACTTGGCCAAGTCACTTGTCTTCAATTTGTCTCAGAGGAGAAAAATTCTCTCCTCATTTGTTAGGCATGATAGTCAATGCCTTTAGAGAACCGTTTCTTTTCAGGTGACATTTTCCCATTCTGATGGGATGGGATTAGGGGGGAAGATATAATGCAGCAAACAAGTGTCCTAGGAATGCAGAAAATTCCAAATTCATCAGAGAAACTGCCTATTCACTACATAACAATCACAGGCCTGGGAGCCCGTAGACTCCAACTGCAGTCATGCCTTGGCTCATTAGTCCCATGTGCCCCTGAAATTAAACTATGAAAGGAGTATTTAGCTTACAATGCATTGGGCTGGGCCTGAATTAAATTCCTGTGTAGAACCAAAAATAGAACATTCTAAGCCCCGTTTTATTGTTTTGCTTTGTTTTTTTTTTAATGCCTGGACAAAAAGAATATGCTCTTCTTAGTATTATTTCATGTTTTCTTTTTCTCTCTCTCTCCTTAAAAAATAAGTCTAAAAATCTAAAGATTTTTGGCCTTAAGGGGTGCTAGCCTGTTCCCTTAGAGACTGTTTCTTTTCCAGGAGATGGAGTGGCAGAGGGCATGCCTTTGCTGCTTACCTTGGCAACCATGAATGGCCAAGTGCTGTTCCCATGAATGCAAGTCTTTCACTACCATTAGCACTTGCCCACAGGTATAAACATTCTTTCATAAAAAGGACCAGGGGAATGTATGCTGTGTCGCCGATAAAACTCCTGAATGGCAAACAAAACCATATTGTACATTGGAACAGTTCAATCAAATTAGAGCTAAAACAAAATGAGTCTTTAATGATATTGATTTTTTTTTAATATGGTCAAGTTTCCTATGCCAGGCAAAGGCCCTATGGCCATACTAGGTAAAGAGCATGGACAAGGATGTAGACAGTGGATGTGGAAAGGAAGGTCAGATTATAGGGTTTGAAGGTGGAAGGAACCTTACCTACATCCATCTGCTCTACAGATGAGGAAACTGAGACCCTAAGAGGTGAGGTGAGTTGTGCTAGGTTATGCTACTAGTAAGAAGGAGATTTGTATCCTTAACTTGAAACCCAAAGTGAGGTCCATTAAACCATAGGCCCTCTGGAGAGATGTTGACAAGATAGTCTTGTTGCCATAGTTGGAAATGATAGAAGACCACTGCCTCTAAACCCAGAATAAATGTACTGCTTCACAGGAACAGGCTGAGTGCAGTAGTTTCTTACTGGCATTTCTCTAGGTGGAGACCGAAGAGTGAGCATCCTTTCTTGGCTTGGTCAAGTGGTACTGCCTCCTGTCCCATTCACAAGCATTCTTTATGCTCTCCTCAGGCAAACATTACAGACAAAATTCTCAAAATATTTACAAGTACACAGCCCTTGTATTTGAGAATAAAAAAAAAAACAAAGAATATTTTATGCTTTTCCTGTAAATGAAGATACTGTGAGTGGTGAAATTTAGCGATACGTAGGTCTGAGATTATTATTTTTCATCGTCCTTATCCCTTCATTTTAGTATAGTTATATATTTACTTCAGCTTAATAATTCACTACAGTAATACTTTTGATGAGGGAGCATAGCATAGTGGCAAGAACATTATCTTTGGAGTCGGAGAACTTGGGTATAAATCCTACCTCTGACTCTTACTACACCTGCTACCTTAGACAAGTCATTTTAACCTTCCTGGGCCTCAGGAATCTCCTCTGCAAAACTGAGTAAGATGACTTTTGACATCCTTTCCAACTCTAAATGTGTGATTCTTATATTTTTACGAATCTACACATGTATATGTCATTCACACATTTCACTTCCATTGGTTTAATTTTGAGAACTTTTCATTTTTTGATTGCTTGATTACTTAAACACTATATACTTTTTGTATTATTAACAAAATACTTTTTGTATTATTAAATTCTGTATAAGATTTCATATACTGACACATTCTGTTTTACTGAATCCTGTATAAGTCCTGGTAATGTATTTTACTGTAAGAAATTTGGAATCACTAAGTTGCTACTATCTAGGGTAGTCAAAATGTTCATATTGTTTATTAATTGGCTGGTTGGTTGGTTTTTTTTTTTTTGCATTTTTTTGCATTTAAGCAGACCCAGACTGCTTGCCTTTTATAAAGGTAAAATGCCCTATAACTGTGTAGGGTGAAAATACCTATACCTTAAATCAATAAAGAGTTGATATATGGTGCTATTTCTGTAACTGAGCCTAATTTTCTTCTTATCTTGGTGAGAAAAATTAAAATTTTATTTAATTTGCCCTGGCAAGTTACATGGATCTATGGGGGCATTATAGGTCCCCTTTGGGATAATGGAACCAGAAAAAATTACCTGGACCTGGGGATCATGTATATTAGAGAGCCTCACAGAGAATTTTAATAGTCCTGTGTTGAAAAGGGACACTTTTTGTTTTCGAATGCCTTGTCTAGAAAGGAACAGTTTTAGTGTAGATCTCAGTTGAATGGTCTTACCTACTGTTGGGATCATTGGAAGAGTCTCTACCCAGGATAATTTTCTCATTTGAGAAAGAAGCAATGCCAATTTGACCCCAGGTCCCAAAATCCCTGTGAGAGACACCATGTAGTTTGGCAAGCTCATTGTGGACAAGATTTCTGATTGAAACAGAAGTCAATTTTCTTTGTCTTTGCTTTCTCTTGCTTATGGATTGGGAAAGGCCCTGTAAGGCTAAGCAAGCAGAGATAATTTGCTAAACATTGTAAAAATGCTTATTATTTTGTTGGATTATTTTGGGAACTTTAAAATGTTCCTTGTTCTATGAATCTGCAAAACTTTGTATTTGTAAATAATTTACTTTCATCTGTATAGTGAGATTGCATGTGATATTTGAGACTTCACTGGATGGCACTGGGGAAGTAAGTGAATGGATATTGCTTATGCCTCCTCAGAGATCATAGGGAACAGTTCTGAATTTGGGACAAGAACTATGGTTTTAAAATTTATTTTTAATTTTTTATTAATTATATTAATTAATAATTTAAATAAATAAAAATAATTAACAAAAATTCGTCTTTTTTTAAAGTTATCTCTGCCTATTTGTCGAGGATCCAAATGTCATGACCTGGGTTGGTCTGGGCATGCCCAGTTCAGGTAAGAGTGGAAGGACTCTTCCTTTACCCTGGCTTTAAGAAATGGCTCTAGGGGTGTTTGTTTCTCTTCTGTGTTGTTTGTCCTCAGTTTCAGGTACTGGAGATGAACCCCACAGGCCAAGGTTTTCAAGCCATGATGACCTTGGAGCCAAGATTATAAGCTCAGGAGTGTGGCCAGCCACCCCAGCACGGATGCCCTGAGAAGACAGTGTGTCTGGGACTCAAGCCCAAAGGTGGTTTTGGACTCGGAACATGGACTATGTTCTATGAGAACCAAGCTAAGCTATGAACCTAATCCCCCTCCCCACTCCAGAAACTGAAGTTGGGAGGGAGGTAGCAGAGAAGAGGATTTAGCCTCCTACATGTTGGGGGAATAAGTTTATATATTTGTGATTATATCTTTTGAAGTAAACATGTCTGTGTAAAAGTTCATCTGTGAGTGACTAATGGAACTGGGAAACACCACAGGTAGGGGTTGGAGCTATCTGCAGAAAGCCTATACACACCCCCACATCTCCTTAAAAGTACCAGAGAACCCTGGAGGGAAAGCAGAAATGCAACCTATTTGGCCTTTAGGTGGTGAAGACCAAGCTGGAGTATCAGTAAAAAGACATTATAGTGGGCACCCACAAGCTCTCGTGACAGAATGATTTTTGTTTCACTATTGGGCCATGCTCCAAAAAGATACAGGTGAGACAGTGAAGTCCCAGGCCAAAGAAGGCTAGTGGTGTTCACATTTGTGATAAGAAATGAATAGCAGTGGGAGCAGGAGTGAAGACGTGTGCTTTCAGGGTTTCAAAAATTTCACTACTCACAGATGATCATGAAACCTCCTCTATAAACCTCTCTATGGACCAGTGGAATGAGAAGAGACACCTGGAAGAGAGCACATTTCTTCTAATTCTTTCCCCTACCCAGACAGCCACTGGGATTCATCTGGCCTCTCACATGAAACGGACAGTTGATATGTCAGCATGTCCTACTAGCAAGCTAGAAAAACCATAAAAGGATTGTTCATATTTTTAAAATTCCTCCCTTGGTGATGAACCTTTTCAACTCAATAACAAGACTTTGTTGACCAGATATAAAAATGCTCATTTTCAATCTGTTGAGGTGACCCTGGCTCTTTTTTCCCCTTTTCAGTTTTTTTTTCCTCTCGCCTTAAAAGTTCAGAATGTCTCAAACAGTAACTGTTACATTCTGTCTAGCAACCTCGGACTGTGGACAGTGATCTAACCTCTTGGAAAAAACATGGAGTTCACCCAAAAAACTGAGAGAGACATTTTCTAGCCCTAGCCGCCGACTCATAGGTTTTCAAAGCCTTCAGACAGACCTCATGAACAGCTCAGGGCTCGAAGCATGTCAGCCTGGCGGTGCCAATGCAAACACAGAGAGCACTTCAGCAGGTATAACCAGCAGCCACACACCAAGCAAAGGCCCAGGGAGGCAGTCAATCAGAGGAGGAAAAGCTTGCCAGCTCGGCATATGATACTACCTTCCACCACTGGACTTCCTTTGTGTCTGAGGACACACAGAATGAAGGACACTCCCCAAATTGACTGGAAATCAAGGAGTGATCAAGAGACATTTTTGGGATTGCAATAATAATGCAATAGTTTTTTTTTTTTCTCCAACAGAGAAAGACAATACTGATAAACAGTTCAGGACTCTGAGATCCACAAATGGGACTTTTTTCTACTGAGTATTCTAACTATTAGTAGTGAAGTTTTATCTCGCTACCAGACCATAAGACCCATGAAGGCAAGTTTCCTGTCTAATCTAAACTAACCTTCCTTCCTTCTCTCTTGATTCTCTCACTTTAAAAATTCAGAATGTCTCAAACAGTAACTTCCTTCCTTCCTTCTCTTTTTCCTTCCTTCTTTCCTTTTTGATTTTTTCTTCTCACTTTAAAAGTTCAGAATATCTCAAATAGTAACTCCCTCCCCCCTCCCTTCCTTCCTTCCTTCTTTTCCTTTTTCCTTCCTTCCTCCCTTCCTCCTTTCTTCTCCTCTTCTTTTTCTTCTCTATGTCCCCTTTCCTCCTCCCCTACCTCTCTCCCTTCCTTTTCTGTCCCTTCACATTTCACCCAAGCTGGAAGTACAGCAGCCACTCACAGGCGCCATCCCACAACTGATCATCACAGAAGCTTTGACTTGTTCTATTTCCAACCTGGGCCAGTGCCCCCTTCCTTAGACAACCTTGTGGCCTCTTGCTATCAGGGGCTCACCATATTGGTGTCAGACTTAATGCAAACTCCAGATGAGCTTAGCACACTGCAGCTCAGAATCCCCAAACTCAATCAATCCACCAGCTTTAGCTTTCCACAGAAGCAAGGGATTACAGGAATACACCATCACCATATATCTTTCCCATTACCCAGGATGGTGCTCTACACATGTATTCTCCAAAATTTCAAGCGCTTGTGATTTCTTCGGTGTGGGTTCTTGTCCACAGACATACATCATAGCTCCTCTATGACTCGGCAGAAATTTTTTGTGTTTACTGTGTGTTTCTGAAAAATGCATCACCTGAGAATAAACTTCTCCAAATTTAGCTAGGATGGTGTTCTGAAGGAAAATCTCTTACCAGGTCAATTCTTCAAGTCTTTGCAGCTTGGTAAGACTTGCTCCAGCTTACAATTCTTCTGAAACAGTCAAAGTCATCTGCATGGTATAATGACGTATCAGAGAACACTTTAGTGAAGGCTTTTTAGTATTTTTTAATGAAGTGGAATTGGAAAAAGGGATCACCAATTTTCCCTATAATTGTGGTCCATGACCATTCTGATTAGTTTTTAATTGCAGGTAAATGGAAGGTCCAAACCTCTGATTTCATTAACATATGGAGCTCCCTATATGGAAATCCCTTCTACTGATGGAAATTCCATCTATTACTTAGAGTATTTCGAAAGTTATTTGGGGTATTGAAAATAATTTGCTGGGGCAGCCAGGTGGCACAGTGGATAGAGCACTGGCCCTGAAGTCAGGAGGACCTGAGTTCAAATCCGGCCTCAGACCAAACACTTGACACTATCTGTGTGACCCTGGGAAAGTCACTTAACTTCAATTGCTGAGAAAAAACAAAGAAAGAAAAAATAAAATAAAATATTTTGACCCTGGTCACACTGCTAGTATTTGTAAGAGGCAAGGCTTTGAACCTAGGTTTTCCTGACTGCAAGGCTAGCCCTCTATCAACTACACATCATTCAAATAGTCATACTACTACTAAACACTAGAAGACTTCCACCCAAGATGGCCATCTGAATGATTGGAGGCCTGCAACTCCCATATAATCTACTCCAGCAAAACCTTAAAGTTCACACTAGACTGAATAATGATCAAGAAATCAAATGAGAAATTTCCATCTCAGAAATGCACAAAAATTTGGCCACAAAAATAGGGGCAAGAGGAAAGGGGAATGCTCAAACAAACAAAGCAGAAACAGAAGTACAACACATGTATCCAACAAAGCAGCTTTGTGTTCAGACATAGCAAGAGTGGAAGGGTCCCTTGACAAAGCCCTAGAAGGGTAAGAAAGACCCCCCAGAGTGGGGACATTGGAAGTCCCAGGAGCAGCAAGGAGTAGAAATCATAATACACCAACCAACATGGTGCTGTAGCACGAGAACAGCCCAAGTCTAGGTATTCTGAGGTCCTTAATACTGTGTCTTAAGATTCCAGAGAGGTCCCTGATGATCCAGTGTCCAAAACCACATAGGTTCAGGAGGGTCTAATCCTAGATTGTTGAGGTCAGTATAGAACTCAGGAGATTCAGGTGAAGATCAAGCAAGGATAACCATTCTACCAAAAGTATAGTTCCTGGCCTAACATGATGCTCCAATTCAAAAAGTAAAACTAGAAAGGTGAATAAAATAAAGAAAAACACCCAAAAGTATAAAATAATAATGTAAAATGTAATGCAAATGTGCATCAATATGCAGATCTAACTCCTTAACAGCTTCAAGTAGAAAATCAAAGGAAAAATGGATTTTCCAAAGGAATTACCTGTCTACCTAGAAGAAATGGAGTGAGAGACAAGAAAGAAAGAAACAAGGAAAGAAAAAAGAAAGAAGAGCTCTGCAGGAAACATTAGGAAAATAAATAGCTTAGAAGAGAATGTAGTAAACCTTACTCAAGAAATGGATTCTCTGAAAGCTATGACAGATTAGCCAGAGATCAATTACTGTATGAGACAGCAAGAAATATTAGAACAAAATCAAAAGATTTTAATAGAAAAAATAATATAGATATTAAGACAATTGACTTAGGTAACTGGGTTGAGGAGAGAAAATTTAACACTCACTGGACTTTCTAAAAACTACAATGTGAAAAAAAAGCCTCAATGTTATATTTCAAGAAATCATAAACAAAAACTGCCCAAATCTATTAAACCTAAAGGACAAAGTAAAGGTAAAAAAAAAAAATCAGCTGATCATCTCCTGAAAGTAACCCTGAAATGAAAAACCTCAAAAAGTGACAATAAAATCCAGAGCTCCCATGTCAAACAAAAAATACTGCAACAATCCAGAAAGTTCAAGTACCAAGGAATTACAGTCCACATCACACAAGACCAACAATGTGTGCTAAAAACAAGAGATCTTAAAAAACAATATTCCAAAAGTCAAAATATATAGGCTTAAAATCAAGAATAACAACACCTGAAAAGCTGAAGAAGGGTGGGTGGTAGATGAATCTTTAATGTAATAGAGGACTTTTAAGAATTCTTGATGAAGAGAACTAAGTAGAAACTTTCAGATACAAACACAAGAATCCAGAAAAAAAGAACAAAGGTAAATTTATTTGAGCATTTGGAAGAAGCTGCATGATGATGTAATGTTAACATTCTAATAGAGAGAGAGAAGAAACAAGTATCCCTGAAGAACCTTAATGTCATTTAAAGGGTATTGAAGTGAGAATGAGAAATAAATAGATAGATAGATAGATAGATAGATAGATAGATAGATAGATGAATGAATGAATGAATAAATAAGTAGATAGAAAGATAAATAAATAAACAAACAAACAAGGGTACTGGGGTAGATTGGTTCTGTTTTGATGGTTTTAAGAGGAAGTAAGAGAGGGCAAAAGGAAGAGTACACTACTGTAGAAAATAAGAATGGGGGTGGAACTTGCAATTTCTCAAAATTGGGATGCACAAAAGGAATATTCAAACAATATACAAATATGGAGGAAGGGATTGGGGGAGTGGTATCAAATGATCAAATGAACTTCACTTTTATCTGAAAGGACAAGGGAGGGTTTAACACACACACACACACACACACAATTTGGGGTACAAATACATCAAACTCAACAAGAAACACAGTTAGGTTTGTCTGTCTGCTAGATGGCAAAGTGAATAGGTCTGGAGTCAGGAAGACTTATCTTCCTGAGTTCAAATCTGGCCTCAGACACTTACTAGCCATATGACCCTGGGCAAGTCGCTGAACCCTCTTTGCCTCAGTTTTCTCATCTTTGAAATGAACTGGAGAAGGAAATAGTAAATCACTCAAGTATCTTTGCCAAGAAAACCCCCAAATGGTGTCACAAAGAGTCAGACACAAGTGAAAATGACTGAACTGAATTTTTTTAGCAGCTAGGTGATACAATAGATAGAGTGCTGGCTCTAGAGTCAGGAGGACTTTGAGTTGAAATCTGGCCTCAAACACTTACTAGCTGTGTGACCCTGGGCAAGTCACTTAACCCTGTTTACCTCATTTCCTCATCTATAAAATGAGCTAGAGATGGAAATGGAAAACCACTCCAGCATCTTTACCAAGAAAACCTCCAAATAGGGTCATGAGGAGTCAGACATGACTAATGGACAGAACAACAATAAGAAAACAAGTGGGAATGGGAGGAGTAAGTTAAGTAAGTTAAGAGGGAAGACACTATCAAGAACAGAATAATCACAAGCAAAACAAATTCTCCAATCCTGAAGAAAAGATTTAAGAGGAAGGAGGGGATAGGAGGAAAAATGCTAGAATCTAAGGGATGCCTTAACTTGCCTCTTAGACACCAGGAGAATGCATGAACAAATTGTGGTATATGAATGTAATGGAACATAAAGAAATGATGAAAGAGACAATTTCAGAGACTCCTGTATAGCAGTGATTCTTAAATTTTTGGTCTTTGGACTCCTTTACATTCTTTATTATAGATTTCAAAGACTTTTTACGTAGGTTATAGTTATCAATATTTACCATATTAGAAATTAAAATTGGTAAAATTTAGAAATACTTATTCTTTCATTTTAAATAACAGTAATAAACCCATAACACGTTAACATGATAAATGCATTTTTATGAAAAATAAATGTTCTCCAAAACTTTAGTGAGAAGAATGGCATTTTCTACATATTTTCACAAATCTCTTTCACAAACCCCCTGAAAGGGTCTCAGGGACCCCGAAGCATCCTCATACCACACTTTGAGAACCTCTGCTCCATCATTACAAAATGATACAGAGTGGAGTTAGCAGAATCAGAACAATTTATATAGGGTCAGCAACATCATGGAAAAAATAAAAAAAACAATTTTGAAAGACTCTGCTAAAAGCAATGGCTGACCATTTCTCCAAAGGACCTATGATGAAAAACGTTCATTCCTGACAGAAAGATGATAGACACAAAGAGCAGAGACATATATATTTTTGGACACAGCCATTGTGCAGACTTGCTTTACTTGACTATGATTGTTTATTACAATCATAGAGCCAGGTTTTCTCTCCTCCCTTTTACTTTGCTCATGGGGGGCAGGGGAATAGATTAGCAAGAGTAATGTCAAAAGAAAAAGAGCGCAATTACAATGTTTTTAATGCACAGAAAATAGGTCAGAAAGAAGCCCAGACCAGTTGGATGATGCTAAAAATAACATGTAGAATACATTATATACTTTTTAAAAAAAGAAGCAATATAAAACAAAAATTTACAGATTCATACAAAAACTTTATTTTGTTTTACTACATGCGTGGAAATGCTCTATTTTGTGCTTAAGTTCAGATAAAAAAAAATTAAGAAATACTATAAAGGCCCTGACACAGCATTTCAGAAAATGGTACCCCACCCTCTTTTTGTCTCCACCCCGCCTCTCACTTAGCTAACTTGGTAATTGTCCTTCCTATCCCTTCATTCTTATCAATTCCTATCAATGGCATCATCAGCCTCCAACTCTGTTACACTGGGAGTTTTCCTGGAGTACTTTGCCTCTGTGCCATCTACTAATGTGGATGTCTGAATCGCCACAGTAGTCCAAGTCCCAGCAATCATTCCTTGTTCCTTGCTTATTGTACAACTGAAGAACCAAAGTATTTATCCACCTTATCAAGAGACAAGAATAAGAAGGCTTCTCAGAAATTAATATAGAATACCGCCCCAGAGAATCTACCTTGTAATGATGGCATAATAGTTTTTCCCTCCTCACCTCCCCCAATAAATTTTGAAAACTCAACCAACCAATTATTAGCGATTTGCTTTGCTTCATGTTGGATCATAAATTTAGAGCTGAATTGGAACTTAGAGGTCATTTGTTCTAACTCACTTTTTAGAAGAAGAAACGAGAGTTGTCTACTGCAATTTGCCCAGGATCACCCAAGTAGTAAGTGACAGAGCTGAGTTTGAAACCCGGGACCTCTAGCTCTAAAACTAACATTCCTTCCACTCTAGCATTTTGTATCCCAGCAATAAAATAATAGATATAATAATGATACTCTTAAAAGTATGTTTGTAATTATTTTTGCGAACAGAGTTAACATAGTAGTACTAAAAGAAAATACTAGTTAAAAGAAATTTATGGTAAATTACTTTGTAAAGCAAATAAGCACATGCTAATCTATTTAGAAATTCAGATTTTCTTTTATTTTTATAGCCTATATATTAAAGTTAAAGAACTATAATGGCTATTTCGACATTTTAAATACACTGAACAATTTTAAAATTTTTATGAATTTTTATTGAAATTGGCTGATGATAAAAAAAATTCTGAAAATGGGACAGCTAGGTAGTGCAGTGGAGAGAGCACCAGCCCTGGAGTCAGGAGGACCCTGAGTTCAAATTCAGCCTCAGATACTTACTAGCTATGCGACCCTGGGCAAGTCACTTGACCCCAATTGCCTGCAAAAAAAAATCCTGAAAACAACTTAATTTTGTTCATTCTTTTTGCTGGTCACAGACAATTTTTGAGTATCCGTTCTAGATCCCAGGACTTTCCTAAGTCCCATGACGTACCAAAAAAAAAAAAAAAACAATGGTCACTCCCCTCACGAAGCTTACAGACTTGCTCAAGATGATAAACTTGGGGGCTAGGGGATGTACAGTAGAAAGAGCATTACCTCTGGAGTCAGAGAAAGTGGATTCATATTCTACCCGTAAAGCTTATGACCATTGTGATCTTAGGCCAGTTATTGACTTTCCTCTGCCTCAGTTTCTTCATTTGTAAAATGAGGGAATTGGTATAGGAATGTAATGGAATGGTATTTTGCTTTAAGAAATGAAGAAAAAGACTTTTTTAAAAAGCACGGGAAGATTATGAAGTTAAAGTGAGGTGAGGATGAGGAAAATAACTAATTATACCATAACATCAATATTCTGAAGATTTAAGAATGCTGATCAAATAAATAATCAATCATGATTCCTAAGGACTAATAATGATAATTAACATTTATATGGGACCTACTATGTGCCAGGCACTTTGCTAAGTATTTTACAAATACTGTGTCATTTGATCCTCACAACAACCCTGGGAGGGAGGTGCTATTATTACCCCACTTTACAACTGAGGAAGTTGAGACAAACAGAGGTTAAATGACATAGCTAGTAGGTGACTGAGGTGACATGTGAACTCAGGTCTTCCTAACTCCAAGCCCAGTGCTCTGTCCTCTATGCCACCAAGATTCCCCTAAAAAAGAAAAATCCTGCTCATCTCATCACAGAGAGATGATGGGCTAATATGAAATAAAAGAAATACAGGCTTGGATATGACTAATGTGGGATTTCATTTTACTCAACTATATCTACGTGATAAAGGGGTTGTGTACTTTCTTTAAAATAATGATTTTTAATGCATAAAATACATAGAATTACAAAGAAAACTAATTATATTGAAATATAGTTACCAAATCATTAAAAACAAAACAAAAAAAAGTTCATGGATGGCAGGTTAAGAACCTTTTACCTAATAGCTAACATTGATATGACATTAAAAGAGTTGGCAAAGTACTCTACATACATTATCTCACTTGATTCTTCACAACAACCCTACGAGAAAGATATCTTAGTACTTTTCAATGGGCTAATTTTCTTTTTTTTTTTGTTTAAATTCTGCTTATTAAGACAGCAGTAAATTGCCATGTAACTTCTCTACAAAGGAAGACTTATATTTTATTTGATGTGAAATACTGTACATGATTATTAAAATATAAAACTCATTTGATGATAGATGACTAATTCTTCAAATTAAAACATTTTTGTATAATTGTAGGCCTGTGGAGGGGCTGTGCTAAGTGTGCCCAGACACACACTAATGTGCCAGCACTCCCCTCAGCATGATGGAGCTGCCAGCATTGAGTGCCCTAGGGAGTAGGCAGTCAGCTTTCCTAGGCTCTGGGGACTCTCATTGCTTCAGCTGAGCTAATCCAGCTTCCCTCTTCTGCTTCCCACTAACTACCTCTCCCCCACTTCCACAGTACTCTGATGAGAAAGGAAGAAGATGATGAGATTATTGGATTGGTCTCTCTGAAATCCAAAGGAGTTGCTGGTCTGCACTGATGGAGGGAAGCTCTGAACCGAGATTTCCTTGCATCAATGAAATTGCAGCTCCAGACCAAAGGGGAAAAAAAATGAAAGAAAGCCTGTTTGCAAACAGAATCATAGAATTTTTGCATCAGAAGGGACCCCAGATATCATCTCCTCCAACCCAACCCTATATAGGATTCAATAGGCAAGATAAATTCAGTCTCCATTTGAAGATCCCAGAGGTACAGGTCATTCCAATTTTACATAATTATGTTAAAAAGTTTTTTTTCCTGATATTTAGGCAAAATTGGCCTTTCCAACTCTTACTAATTGCTCACTGTGTTGTACCCTGAGTTTAAACACTCCTAATGCTGCAGAATTGCCAGATTCCTCTGGTACTCTGTTCTCTTTTGAGTATGTATTCCCTTCTGGGTGTATCATGTCTCTATTCTGGGCTAACCATCTCAGTTTTGAGTGTAACATTATCTCTGTTGGGTATTTCTTCGGGTTTCATGAAACCAGGTGGGGCAGCAAATGCAAAGTGGAGCAAAATTCTTCCATACTCACTATGATCCCATATTTCCTGTTCCTATTGTAGCTAAACTCCTTAAGAAGGTTATCTATAGGAGATGCCAACACTTCCTCTCCTCTTAACTCCTTATAATCTAGCCTCTGGCCTTATGTTTGAGCCAGTGGTCTCTGACTTGTCAAATCCAATGACCTTTTCTCATATCCTCATCATTCTTGACCTTTCTGCAGCTTTTGACATTGTCAATCACTCTCTTCTTTTTACTTTCTCCTCTCTTTTGGTACTACTATTTTCCGACTGATCCTTCTCAGTCTCCTTTGCTGGATCTTCATCCTGGTCATACCCACTAACTATGGGTGTCCTGTAGGCCTCTATCCTGGTCCCTCTTCTTTTCTTCCTCTATACTGCTTTAGTTAGTGATTTCATCACCTATCATGGATTTAGTTATCATTCCTATGCTGATGATTCTCAAACCTACTTACCTAGTCCTAATTTCTCTGCTGTATGGTGCAACGGTTTGAGAGTACTTGGCCTGAGGTCAGGAAAACGAGTTCAAATGCAACCTTCAACATTTATTAGCTTTCTGACTTCTGCTAAGTCTCCTAACTATCCTGCCTCAATTTCTTCAACTGTAAAATGAGGATAATAATAGCATCTACCTCCCAGGATTGTTATGAAGAGTAAACGAGACCAAATCAGATAATATTTGTGAAGTGCTCACCACAGTGCCTGGGACACAATAGGTGAATAAGAAATGCTCTAGAAAGAACTCTAGGTTATGTTACTCATATGCCAACAGAGAGGTGGTGGACACAAGGTGCATAGAATAAGTTTTACTGAGGCAGTTGAAAGCATAGTGGATAGTTGATAGAATGCTGGACCTAGAGTCAGGAAAACCTGAGATGAAATTTAGCCTCAGATACTTACTAGCTTTGTGACCCTGATCAAGTCACTAACTTCTGTTTGCCTCAGTTTTCTCAAGGAATCAAACAAGATATTTGAAAGAAAAAAAAAAGAAGCACTTAGCACAGTGCCTTGCACACAATAGGTACTATATAAATGCATGTTCTATTTTCTTTCCCTTCTGCTAACCTCCAAACTCATGTTTCCAACTGCCTTTCAGAAATCTTGAACTGATGTCCAGTAGACATCTTAACCTCAACACAGCCAAAACTGAGCTCATTATCTTGTCCCCGAACACTGCCCCCCTTCCAAACTTCCCTATCACAACCATCCTCTCAGTCCCCCAAACTTACAATCCAAGTGTCATCCATCAATCCTCACTCTCTCTCATTCCTATTTCCAATCTATTACCAAGGCCTATTGATTTTACTTTTGTAGCATCTCTCTCTAATGCACCTTCTTCTCTCTTCTGATACTGTCATCACCCTGGTACAGGCCTTCACCTCCACATGTCTGGACTATTACAATAGCCTACTGGTTGGTTCACCTACCATACCTCTTTCTCTGCTCCAGTCTATCCTCTATTTGGTTGCCAAAGTGACTTTCCAAATGCACAGGTCTGCCTATGTAACTCGTACATATTAAACTCCAATGGCTCCCTTTCACCTCCAGTATCAAATACATTTGACATTCAAAGCCCTTTATAACCTAGTCCACCCCCCTAACTTTCCAGTCTTTTTACACCTTAATTCCTGCCCGGTACTCTTTGATCTAGTACCACTGGCCTCCTGACTGTTTCTCAAACAAGTAACTATATCTCTTGGCTCAAACATTTTCTCTTGTCTCCCATACCTAAAATGCTCTTCCTTTTCATCACCTTCCTTGAAGTCTAAGCTAAAATCCCATCGTTCCACAGGAAGCCTTTCCCAATACCCTTTCAATTCAAGTGCCTTCCCTCTGCTAATTATTTCCTATTTAATCTGTATATCACTTGTTTGTACATATTTGTTTGCTTGTTCCTCCCCCATTAGACTGTGAGCTCCTTGAGGGCAGTGACTATCTTTTGTCTTTCTTTGAAAGCCCATCACTTACTTAGCAAAGTGCCTGGAACATAGTAGGCTCTTAATAAATGCTTATTGACTGACTGACATAAGAAATGGACATGGTTTTAACAATGGAAAAAACATGAAAGAAGATACATTATCATCTGAATTGCCACTACACCCCAAGGACCCTGA
The DNA here is from genome assembly GCF_900497805.2 of Vombatus ursinus. Lineage (NCBI taxonomy): Eukaryota > Metazoa > Chordata > Mammalia > Diprotodontia > Vombatidae > Vombatus > Vombatus ursinus. The sequence goes on along the minus strand of NW_020946557.1, from coordinate 24,798,097 downwards.
TCCTTTTTATCTGCCCTTTTTCTGAACCCTCTTTTATATGTTGTCTCTTCATTAGAATATGAACTCTTTAAGAGAAAACATTGTCTGGCTACTCTATTTGTATTTCAGTGCCTGTTGGGATGTTTTGTATATAGCAAGAGCTTAATAAATGTTTCTTCATTTATTAGAGTCAAAAAATTTCTTGTAACTGATTTCAACTATTACAGAGCATTCCCACAACTCTTTTTGAGCACTCTCCCCAAAACAACAACAACAAACAGCAACAGAAAAGTTTTGTGGAGGCATAACTATGTAGCATACTTTACTTCCAAAACCCTTTGCAACTGCCAGGCAAATGAAATTTCAGGGCCAGATAAATAACAAAAGCCAAGTGAAGAAGACAAGGTCATTGCCTTCCACTTTCCTGGCTCAACTTCCTGTCTTTATTATGTATCTTTGCCACTCATAAATGAGGAAATAGATAAATAAAAAAGTAAATGAATGAATAAATAAATAAAAGTTGGTTGTGTGCTATTTTCTGGTCAGTATACCAGATATCTTGTAAACTACAACTCTTTATTTCCCATGCTATAAAAGGCTTTCTTGAAGATCAATCGTCAACATTCATGTCCTAGATGTTTGAGTGACTATAGTTAAAAGCATGAAGCAGTAATGAAGTGAGTAAAATATAAAAGGATGTCGAGAGAGAGAGCTACAGAACAGAAAATGGAGCAATCATTGAGTGTGTGTGAAGAGACCGATACTAGCACCCTAGAATACTAGGGTTGAATGTCAGGAAGAGAGGATGTCTGGAGATTGAGCTCTAGAGCTAATGCTGTGTTCAAAGTAAGTGAGTGAATCTTAAGTTGTCAGTGTGGGAAGAGTGAGTACTAGGGTGAAACAGAGGAAGGTGTCCACTGCCTATGTGGATGGAAAGTCTACTGTCTAAAAATGAAAGTTCAGGGAACAAAAATGAGAAGCACTTGGACTCTTAGGCCAAGAGAATCTCTGTTTAGCAAAACCCTTGCTTTCCTGCATCACCGAACTAAAAAAGAATGTTTAATGTTTAGTCAAGTTAGATTTCAGTCTCAAATAAGCCACACTAAAATCCCAAACAAACCATGTACTTACATGTGGGTGGGGAGCCCAGGGAGGATAATCTATAGAAAGGAAAAAGATTTTTTAAGAATGGAAATTTCAGAAACATTTGTCTGTTTTCAGTGTAGGCCCTTGATTAAGGATCTCATCAACAAGACAGATTGTGAAGCCTTTTGGTTTTATGTCATAGAGGCCAAGGAACTCTGGCATCTTCCACAGGAAGAAGAAAGAAAAGTAAAGAAAACAAACAGGAGTGTTGGAGGAACTGTAAGCATCCAGAACCTGGCACCAGAATTGGCAGCAGTTGGATTTTCTTTGGAGGTTATTAATTTTGTAAGCCAAAGATATTAAAATTTGACTTCCCTTTTCAAGTCTGGAAGCCACAATGCACAGGTCTCTTGCTCCAGCCTTCCCCAAGGGCCATCTTTTATCCAACCTAAACCTCACCTCTTTGCTGGCTCAGATTTGAAGAAAAGAATCCATTGGCCAGGACCGATTTGTATTTGTCGTTTATTGCAGGAAAGTATAAGTCAGTGTAAATCTAGCATTCTTCGATAACCATGCATTGTCTGAAATGCATAAAACACTGCATGTTCTCAAAAAATCTGATTCTAATTGTGTACCTGAAAAACAGGACCAAAGCCCTTTCTCACCACCACCACCCACAAATCATTTTAACACTGACTCACTGTCTACTCATCTTATGTTGTTACTCTTGCAATAAGGCCAGATGTCCCCCATTTGAAGATCACTGAAGGAAATTTCATACCCAAAAGCACACCAAGTGAGATCACACTAGTGATCATGCTGATTTCCTAGCCCTGGTGTGAAGTTAGATTTGGGTATGTTTTGCAGAAACCCTGACATGTAGATCATAACAAGTCAACAAGTAGATAGACTGCTTCACAGGTCCTTTTCACTGAAATGGACTTTCTAAAAAAAAACATAAAAAAATAAATTCTAGAGCATAATGTTTTATACTTATCAAAGAATTTCCCATTTACCAATGTTTCACAGTATCTACTCTGCAACTTATAGTCTTAAAGGATTGTCTGTGGGCACTAAGAAGTTAAGAGAATCTCCTAGGGTCACACAGCCAATATGTATTAGAGGCAAGACTTGAACCCAGGTCTCATGGCTCCAAGATGAGTTCTCTATGCTCTATACCAAAATGCCTCCCCCAGCTACCTCTCTATCTCTTTACCAACCTCCCTACCTACCTACCTCCCAACAGCTAGGACCCAATTAGTATAACTAATGAATCCCCTAAAGTGGGATTATTCAATTTATTCAATTACTCAAATTCACACTGCATATTTCCATTGAGTTGGAACAAATTGCCATATTTCATATAACTTTAAATAATGTGAATTTGAATATATGTGAGCACTTCAGGGAATTCATTATTCACACTAATTGGAATCTCTCTCTCTCAACTTAATCTATTCATGTATAATAAAGTAAATGTATTATATATTCCATGTTGAATATTACATTATATATAACATTATTTTCCATTACTCCATCCTTGTGTTATCATCAATGGCAAAAGGTTTCGTTGTTGTTGTTGTTGTTGTTGTTTTTGTTGTTGTCGTTGTTGATGTTATTGTTGTTGTTCCCTTGTGACATATGGATACCTGGCTATATGATATTTTTTTCAACATATAAATTCTCTCTATCAATGCACATCAACTCATCTGCAGCTTTTTGTCTTAGAAAGTTGCCTGATGGCCCAGAGTGATGTAGTTAGTATGTCAGAGGCAGGATTTAAGCCCAGGTATCGCTGACTTAAAAGAAATGATCCTATTCACTACACTTTGCCATGCTGTCTTTCAATATATTTAAGTTCATAAATAAAATATATACAAAACAAAAGCATCCTGCTTACATCTCCATGCATATTTTGTAACGTAACCATATGATATATCATGTATTAATGTGATTTTTCTAATTTTTAAAATATGCCTAGCTTGGGTCCTTACCCACTGTTTGACATCAAACTTTCTGTCTTATTGACCTAGATAATAATGTTTGCATTACTTGAGCAAAATGGCTGAATAGATCAGAATGCTGGACTCTGGAATAAGGAAGAGTCAAGTTTAAATCTTCTATGTGATGTTTCTGTCTATGTGGCTTTGAGCTGAACATACATCTATCTATCTATCTGTCTGTTTATGGTAAAAAAAAAAAGACTAACTCTCAGGTTAGATTAATAGAGAAATGATGGTCAGAACAAAGGATATTATAAAACCACTATACTCTATCTTTGATATCCTTGTAAGATCACATACGGTGTACTGTGCGTAGTTTTAAGCACCACAAATTTGGAAAGACATTGAGAAACTACAGCATTATTAGATGGCAACCAGCATGGTAACAGGACTAGGATCTGTGTCATATTGAAAAAACTGAGGATATTTATCCTAGACAAGAGAAAACATTAATAGTACATGATAGCTATTTTTAAGTATTTGAAGAATACTTAAAGTCTTTTAGAATAGGATTGGATTTATTTTGTTTGTCTTCAGATGTTAGAACTGGGAACAAGTTTGGAAGGTGCAGAAGCAGCTTTCAGTTCAGCAAAAGAAGTAACTTCCTAAAATTTAAAGTTGACTAAAAGAGGAATGAGCTCTCTTACAGATAATGAGTTTCTCATTACTAGGGATATTCTGAAAGAAGCCAGATGACCACTTGCCAGAGATGTTTTGGAAGGGATTCCTGATCAAGTACAGGTTGGACTAGATGACTTTTGAGGTCACAATTTCTTCTGAAATTCCATGGTTATATAAGACTCCAGATCTACTTATTGATAGTCTCATTTTTCCCATCATATAATGGCTTCCTCCCATGCACAAAGTATCTAACTTAAGTGTTGTCTGTAGTAGATTTTCACTCTCATTTGGAACTTTCCCATGCTGAATAAACATATTGAGCCATATGGAGATCCCTGCCCCATTCAAGGATCTCCAGGGCACAGCCAAAAGTGTCTCTCTCTTAACTTCATTTACTTAACTTTTTATATGCCCTATAACTATTTCTATACTTCCACTAATACATAATTTTGGCATCGCACCTAATTTTCCCCACCAACCAGCAAGCTCCAAGATTGTCTTGCAGCACCATTCACAAAGCTAATTCTAAGGATATACAAGCTAATTTTAATTATTTACGAATTTGTATCCCCAGCACCTAATAGTACCTGGCACACAAAAAGAATTTAAAGCTTATTATTAATTGTTATTAAGGCAATTTGTGAATATGTCTTTTTAGGGAGGCTGAGAGGAACAAAAGAACATGAAATACATTTCAAATTAAAAAATAAGCACTATGCAATAAGCTAGAGCCCTGGACTAGTACGTGTGAGGCTCGGATTCCAGTCTTGATTGTAGCAAACTAATTACGCAACCCTAAGGAAGTCAAGTGCCCTGTTCTGTCCTCTATTTTCTTAAACACTTTTTTTTTTTGGTGGGGGGACTGGGGTTAAATGTATTTTATTTTATACATCTTAAATGACACGTTTTTAAAAACAATGCCTCCACTCCAAATAAATCAAGGTCAAAAATAAATGAATAAAGCTCAAGATGGCATCAGTCCAAGTTTGTCCAAGTCCTGGTGTTGTGCAGATGACAAAAAGCAGCAGCCAGTCGTGATGACAGGTGGTTCAAAGTAATTAGCTAAATTTGTTAAGATTTCTCCATTTCTAAGCCATCTTTAAAGAAAATCGTATATGGAGTCACACCATTGTCACGGAAGTCCAAGAAAGCCACCATGCCATCTGGATTCATGTTTTCACCTATGAAGAGGTGATAGTTTTTAAAATCAGCAAGGATGTGTTTGATTTGTTCTGCAGCCCCCATCATAAAAGGTTTTACTCTGTCTGACTTGTGTTCTTCAGGTCTGCATTTGATTGATTTCGGGTAGTCTTTGATGTACTTCTCATAGGATTCTTTTGTGAAACTAGCTTCTTGAAGATGACGGCTTATTACTATGTCAGCTCTAGTGATAACAGTGGCACCTGTTCCTTCACCTTCAGGACCTTCAACAGAGGCATTTCTGCCAATGAGTGAATCATCAATGGTACCCTCTGTCCTACTGACTATCCTCCCCTCTACCTCTAGGAACAGCCAGTTCATGATCTCCCGGATCTTGTAAATGTCAGAGAACATCTCATCATGGTTGATAAGGTCCCGGTAGAAGATCATGGCGGTGGAAGGAGGGAGGAAATGGCGGCGATGCCAGTGCTGCAGGGGCCCGGAGCTCAATGTCTCTTATGCACTTCTTGCACTAGATGATTTCTCAGATTCTCCCTTCCTCTGAAATTATGATTCTGTTCTATGATATGCACATTCCCCTGTATTAACACGGAAAATTAGTATTGACGGAATTGTGTAACAATGCCTATCCACAATCAGAATTATGATTTTGCAAAATTCATTCTTTTAATTAATAGAAATAATACCTATGTTACAGAAACATCAGAGTATCAGGATTAAGGTACTTCTACCCTTTTGTTCATAATTCCTCTAACTAGCCAGGGAATTTAAAATTGAGCATAATTGTTTACATAGCCAGATTTATTAGTAAAGTATATACAAATAGCATAATTACAGATGCTTTCTACTGTCAGGATGATGATAGGACTAGAAACCTATTTTGTTGTCATACATTTCCTGCTGTAATAGAATGCTAGCTCCTTGAGGGTTGAAATGATTTCATTTTTGCCTTCTTACCCCCACTGCCTAGCAGAGTGCCTGACACATAACAGGTGCTCAATATGTTAGGGGCTCTCTGCACTTTCACTTCACAAAGGGATGATGTGAATGGAGCACGTGCCTATCCATCAGTCGTCCTGAGCTCTTACTACATGACCAACCCATCTCTTTAAATCATATATACTTTGATGTCCTTTTTTATATATGAAGAGATAGATATTTATGCATATCCACACAAATTATTATTGTTTTCCTGGAATATACATACTGCACATCTTTTCCTATGGTAATAAGGTCAAGTCCACCCAAAAGCAAAATCTAGGGAAAAAAAATTACATTGTACCTAGTAGGCATTTAATATAAACATCTGTTCAATTGCCTTGAATGTAATCAAACTAGATATAATCAAATCCCATCAATCATGCCACTATTTTGACCCATTTGAATGTTCTACATCAGGTGGACTACATTTTCATCCTTACTTTGCTGTTTTTTGCACACAACCTAAGTCCAATAGAAAAGGATAGGATATAACTATGCACACACACACACACACACACACACGCACATCTTTCTTCATTTATATGTGTACATTCTCAGAACAACAATGAAAACTTCTCATGCTGCAGTCAGATTTACATAAAATGCAGCAGCTGCATTAGAATAGTTTAATCAACTAGATCCTTGGTTAGTAAATCTACATTTTCTATAAATGTTCTTTCTTTTAAAAAAAAATATGTGAAAAGCTATCACAAACTAGTTTTTAGGTTAATGGACTTGAATGATTAACATAAACAAAGTAAATGTTTATTTCTTGAGAATCTTGGTACAACTCTTACCTCCTAAAGATACTATACATGTGACCCTAGATAATCTCCTTAACCTTTCAGTGCCCTAAGCAACTTTCTCAGACTATAAATTTCAGAGAAGGTAACTACCTACACTGGTAGAGAGAGAATCTCTACATGAGAGTTCACTATATAAATGAAATCACTGTACTAATTATTATAGTTCTGACACTAATGAAATCATCAGTCCTTTTTTTTATTGCTTCTTCAGTGACCCATTGTTCCTTCTAGAGGAATGATGTCATTTTAAATCTATATATCTCAGAAATTGCTTTCATTCAGTCACTATCTAATTAAATAGGAAAAAAGAAAACACTTATTTAATGTCTACTATATACAAGGCACTATGCTAAGAGATTTACAAATAAATAAAACTTAAATCCTACTCTAAGGGGTGGGAGTGAAACAATACATACCAAAAAAATGCAAAATACAATATGATGGTACATAAGAAGAACAAAGGAAGTGCTGTGCATATCTATAAGAGTCACATGGCCTCCAGTTGAAAGAATAAAGGAATCTTTATCTGGTAATGGTTGGGGCAGCCAAATGATGCAGTGGATAAAGTACTGGGCCTGGAGTCAGGAAGACTCACTGAGTTCAAATCTGGTCTCAGACACTAGCTGTATGATCTGGGCAAGTCACTTAACCCTGTTTACCTCAGTTTCCTCATCTGCAAAATGAGCTGGAGAAGGAAAAAGAAAACTACTCTAGGATCTCTGCCAAGGAAATCCCAAATTAGGTCACAAAGATTCAGACCCGACTGAAAAACAACTGTACAAAAATCTGGTAAAGGTAGTCTTTGAGCGACCTTTAAAAATGAGCAGGATTTTAGCGGAAGGATGGAATTCCAGGTATAGTGAGCAATGTGGCCAAGTTCATGGAGTCAGATAAAATACACAGTACATTGAGGGAATGCTGAGTAGAACTGCTCAGCTGGGGAGTAGGGTATGCAAAAGAGAGTAGTGTGAGATAAAAAGAAAAGGGAGCTGGATCCAGCATGCAAGTTACCTCTCCTTTTTGTACTCAGAGTAATGCAGACCATGTTCTTTCTTTTCTCCTCCTCTTAAGTGAATGCATATCTGTGCACTTTAGGGGAGGCATCAGAATGCAATAAGTGGAAAAAACACTTGCTCTGGAGAGCAATTCCTCTGCCTGAAGGATTGTGGACCAGTCACTTAAGCTTCCTTGCACTCATTTTCTTCATCTGTACAATGAGAAAGTTAACTAGATGGCCTCTGAGGCATCATCCAGCTCTCAAGTTACTATCGGAAATCCTATCATGCTCCTTATTCTTGGCTTTCAAATAAATCTTAGAACATGCTATGATGTTTGGAACAATGGACCAACTTTAAACTTATTTTCACTATTCCATATTTTTGAACACCTTGATGATATGGTTCGGTGAGGTTACACAATGCTTAACATAACATCATGCAACATTAGGCATCTAATGGCAGGCAGTGTGCCATAGTGCAGACCTGGAATCAAAAGACTTGAGCCCAAGTGATTGCACTTATTAGCTTCCCAACCACAAGTAATATAATTACCTACCTGTGCCTCACTTTCCTTATCTGTAAAATGAGAATAATATTTATACTACCTCTCAAAAAGGATGCTGGGGAAAAGTTATATAGCATGAGTTTGGGGGTTTTTTTTGAGACAATCAGGGTTACGCAATTTGCTCAGCGTCACAGAGCTAGTAAATGTCTGAGGCCAGATTTGGACTTAGGTCTTCCTGATGCAAAGGCCAGTGCTCTATCCACTGAGCTACTTAGCTGCTCCAGTTTGAGTTATTATTAATGATTTTTTGCAATTATGAATCTGAAGTATAAACATGGAAATAATAATAATAGATAGCATTTACATAGTGGGGTTTACTTTTGTTTTTGTCTTCAAGAGACTTTTTGGAGGGTTTTTGTTTGTTCATTTCTTTGTTTTGCATCTTCCATTCTCACTAAAACTGTATGTACGGGAGTCATTTATAGCTTGACCCCACTAATGTTCAATACAGAAGCTTTAACCTATTCTGTTTGTGATCTAAACCAGTTGACAGCTCCTTACTCAACCTGGTGGTCCCCCACTCCCAGAAACTCACTACATTGGTGTCAAACTTACTGTAGAGGCTCCATCAGCTCCAACCCTACTGCCATTGAGAACTATTGGACTCAAGCAATCCACTAAGGTCAGTCTTGCCATTTTCAGATATTAACAAGCCTATGCTGCCTCATCCTGCTTATGCAATATTTTAAGGTTTACAAAGCACTTTTCATATGTAATTGGGGGTGGTGCACGCAAGCCCCAATCAGTTTGCTTTGTTAATGCAACTTCCCCATGTAGAGATGCTGGGAAGCCTGGCCAGAGGATACATATATTATATCATTCAGTACTCGAAACAACCCTGTGAGAGATGTGCTAATCTTATTATCCCCACGCTGTAGATAAGGAAACTGAGTCTGACTAGTAAAGTGATTTGCCTAAGAGTCGTTACTAGTAGTTACTAGTCGTTACTAGTAGGCAAGTTTTGAACTCAAGGGTCCTAACTCTATGCCAGTGCTCTATCCACTGTACCACCTAACTTTCGTTGTTGTTGTTCAATTGTTTCAGTCGTGTCCAACTCTCCATGACCTCATTTGGGGTTTTCTTGGTAAAGACACTGGAGTGGTTTGCCATTTCCTTCTCTAGCTAATTTTACTGATGAAGAAACTGAGACAAACAGGGATAAGTGATTTGTCCAGGGTCACACAGCTAGTAAATGTCTGAAGCTGTGTTTGAACTCAGGTCTTCCTGATTCTAAGCCCACCCTATCCACCGTGCCACCTAGCTGCCCACCACCTAACTACCATTCCCAAAGCATGTGTGAAGACTCAGCACATTCCCAAAAGTCATATGTTGACATGATTTTGGGAATACAGTCCAGCGTTCTTGAACTCTAGTATAATTTTGATCTAAGATGAGAATAATATTGGGTTCTGATCTTGACTCGATATCAAACTGCTGTGTAACCTCATAGCTCAATTTCTTCGTCTGCAAAATGGGAATAAAAAAACATATGCCCTACCTATGTGACAGCATAGTAGAGGGGATCAGAAGATATTATATGAAGGTCATGATAAGGTATTGACTTGTGATATCATTAACTTAGGAAGATCCCAAGCAGGAAATTTAGTTACCAATACATGTCAGTATCATTTTTGCAACTAGTTGTCTTGGACCCCGAGGCATTGAGTAACATACCTAGAGTCTCATAGCAAGAATGTATCAGAGGTGAGACTTGAATACAGGTCTTCCCAGCTCCAGGTTTGTCTCTCTATCCACTATGCCAAGCTGCCTTTCATATGAGAGTACTCTGGAAAATAATAAAGTTCTATATAAACATACAGTATTGTTTTTTTTTTGTTTTTCTTAACAATTTCCAGTATTTATGTATTATTCCAAGTGTCTGAATCCCAATCTGGAAAATCAGGCAAAAATGCTTCTGAAGACAAGCTTTTTTTTTTTCGTGACCTTTTAGTGTTTCCTGATTATTTCCATTCTGGCCCCAAATACTGCAAAAACAGCCACTCTCATAATTCTTTCACACCTCTGCTTCCCATCTTGGCCAGACTCTGGAAAGTCAGAGATGTGTGTTAAGATAGTCAGGGGAAAAGTTCATTAGATGCTATTGAAGTTTGAGTTTTGGAATAAAGAAGTGGGCTGAGAGTCACATGGTGGTGACTTCTTGGCACAAGATTGCAGATACTCCATGCAGAGCAGCAGTGAAGCAGTGTTTCTTCTGAATTTATCTGAGCTGAATCAATTGCTCCTAATAACTATTATAACCATTATTTGTGGTACCTCTGGGCTTCATTCGTATCTATAATCCTGCATCCTATGACTTGCAACTCATGTTTCACAGCTGTCAGGAGGGACAAAAATGAAAATTTAATGTGAAAAAAGAGAGAGACAGCCCAAAATGATCAGATCATTAATAACTTTGCGAATACAAAGCTATTATGGAAAAGGTCTTATAAATGACAAGGAACAATGAAGTACAGTAGATAGATGACTGGCATCATAAGCCAGGAAGATTTGGGTTTGAGTTATATCTCTAAGCAGATATTGGCTCTGTTACCCTGAGCAAGTCACTTAATTTATCAGTGCTCTAGAAAATTTTTGAAGGATTCAAGTTGCAGAAGGGATGCTGATCTGCATTGGTTAGCGGGAGTTTCCTCACTTGAGGGTTCCCCATGACAATGAAATCACAGGTCCAAGACATATTCCAGCAGAAAGTTTCAACAGCCAATCTTGTACCAATCTACTAAGCTCATATTCTAACAAAAGCTCAAATCAGATTGATGAGCAATGGTGTGACATAGTGAAAAGAACCTTAGAACTGGAGTCAGAAGACCTAGATTCAGATTTCAATGATCTAGATTCAAATTTGAAAAACTAAAGATCTAATTTTTGCCTCCTTCATTCATTAATTAATAATATCAACCTCACAAAATTGTAGTAATAATTAGAATGATACTTAGCTATAAAATACTACTTAACTGGAAAGACAGACAAGCTTCCGGATAGAAAGAAAAAGAAAAATAGCACAGCCTGATTCTGATAGAGAAATAAAGTACGTGAGCATCTCCCTCTAGCCTATGTTGATAACTTCTTTGATACTCTCTTCTTTCTAAGTTTTTATAATAATATCTTTGTTCTCCTCCTATTTGTCTGACAGTTTTTTCTCAGTCATTTTTGTTGGATCTTCATCTAGGATATGTCTGTTAACTGTGTTTGTCCCCCAAAGCTGTACAGGACTTCCTTCTTTTCTCCATCTACATTATGTCCCTTAGTGATTTCATCAGTTCCATTGGATTAAATTATCATCTCTATGCAGATGAGTCTCAGATTTATTTGGCCAGTCCTAACCTCTCTCCTAACCTCCAGTCTTACATCTCTAGCTGCCTATTGGACTTCTGATTGGATCTTACATATATCTTAAACTCAACATGTTAAAAAATGAACTCATTTTTCCCCCAAATCCTTACTTCTTCCTAATTTTCTTATTACAGTTAAAGGTACCACTATCCTCCTAGTCACACAGGTTTGCAACTTAGTTGTCGTCCTCAATTCCTTACCCCATTCCCAATCAAGTCAAGTCCTATTATTTCTTTGTTAATAACATTTCTTGTTTATGCCTCTTCTTTTCTCCTGATGCTGCCCCCACCATGCTGTAGGCTCTCACACCTCATGCCTGTATTATTAGAATACCCTGCCATAGATCTCATCCCTCTTTGGTTCATCCTCCACTCAGCTCTCAAATGGATCTTCCAAACATGTAGATCCGACCACACCACCCTTCTATTCAATAAACTCTAGTGACTATCATATCTAGAATCAAATATAAAATCCTCAGTTTAGTTTTCAAAACCTTTTATAACTTCACATCCTACCTCCCTATCCAGTCTTCTTACACCTCACTCATTGCGAGTATTGTGTGATCTAGTGACATTGGCTTCTTTGCTGTTCTTTGAACAAGATACTCCACCTCTTGACTCCATGTGTTCTCACTGACTGCCTCCCTCACACTGCTTACTTCCACCTCCTAACTTTCCCAGCTTCTTCTAAGTCTTAGGTAAAGTCTCACCTTGTATAGGAAGCCTTTCCTGATCTTCCTTCATCTTAGTGCCTTCTCTCTGAGATTACCTCCAATTCACTCTGTACGTATCTTGTTTGTACATGTCATCTCCCTCATTAAATCCTGAACTCTTTGAGAGTAGGGTTTTGTTTTGTTTTGTTTTGTTTTGTTTTCCATTCTTTGTATTCCCAGCACTTAGAATACCGTAGGTACTTAATAAAGGCTACTTGACTGACTAACTGGTAGGCTTGGATCAGCTCTCTTTAGTTATCAAGAGGTTAGCAAAAGCTACAAAATATGGCAAATGGAATGGAATAGGGAACAAAACCAGAAAAAAATAGAGAAGGTACCCTGGAGAAGGTACTCCTTCAAATAAATTAATGCCAATGTTAAGGTAGATTAACTTTAAGGTGTTTTGCTGATGCCGTCAGACTTTTAAGGGCCATTTGAAATCAGTGAGTTATTTACAGGAAAAGGTTATAAAGATTTAAAGAAATCAAAGACCCTCTTTTTTACAGGAAATATAAAGAACTTTTCCACCCTAGAATGCCTTTGAGTATGTAATTAAAAGGAAGAAAGTCTTCATGCCCCTCCAATCGTGACAGCCAGAACTCCTAGGTCTTTTTTTTTTTAACTTAAGGGAGGAAGAACAACAACCAGGAACCTAAAACCACCAAGTTCAACTCCACAGGCCAAAGCCTAAAAATAGGTCAGACCCTGCTTTCTTACAGAAAGAAATATAAAGTAAGAAAGAAAGAAACAGAAGATCTGAACTGCTTTTCTAAGTTGTCTGAATTTAGTGCCAAGAACCTAAGGCAGCCTAGTATTTAGAGGCCTCTTGTGAACCATTTCTGGCTCCTTACAGTCACTAGTGACTGAGTACACCATGCTAGGAAGTAATATTGAAAAAAAACAGATCCTTTAACTTCTTAGGCATTTAGTTGGTTCAACCATTATTTAAACACATACCTTTCAATAATTACTCTAAAGTCTCTTTTCAGCTAACAAAGCCTTTACAAATGTCTCCTGTCAGTAATGGAGAACTTATACAAACAGAAATACCAAAGATATAGCACAGGTATATATGTATGTATGTATGTATGTATATACACATATGTGTGTTCATGTATATATGCATGTTTATACCTAAAAAGCCCTGATACTTATATGCCTATATCTATCTATATCCCTTACACAAATCTTTTCCCACTCCAGCCCATCTTCCACTCAGTTGTCAAATTGATCTTCCAAAAATGCAGGTCTTACCACATCATTCCTCTGTTCAATAAACTCTAGGGACTCTCTGTCACATCTGCGATCAAATATAGAATCCACAGTTTGGCTTTCAAAGCCTTTTATAATCTCACCTGTTCCTCCCTTTCCAATCTTCTTATACCTCATCACCCCATGTATTCTGTAATCCAGTGACATTGGCTTCCTTGCTGTTCCTTGAATAGGATTCTTCATCTCCTGACTCTGAGTGTTGCAGACAGACAGACAGACAGATAGATAGATAGATAGATGGATAGATAGATAGATAGATGATAGATAGATAGATAGATAGATAGATAGATAGATAGATAGACAGACAGATAGATAGATAGATAGATAGATAGACAGATAGATAGAGACATATAGGTATACACATATGTCTGCACATATGTATGAAGGCTATGCTTTAGGAATCAAAACACAATACCTGTTTTTTTATTTTATTTTTATATGACTTGTTGACAATGATGTGTGGGTTATGATTTGGAAGCTTTCTTCTAGATTTGTCACTTTGTCATTCACAAAAATGCTTGTTATTTAAGGTCAAACTCAAGAACCCTTGACTTTATGCTTGACTGATTTTCCAGATGGATTAGCCTCCCCATGATCTGCTCATCAGAATCTAAATGCTGCCTTAGAGAACATGATGGATAATTAGATCTGGAAATGACAGTCAAAAAACAGTGAAACAAAATATACTATTTCTAAAGCATTTGCTTACTCATTCAGCATTCAATATTTATTGAGCTCTTATTACTGTACCAGCAAATGAGAGATTGGCAGGTATGTAGACATAAATATGAATGTAACATGGACCTTGCCCACATAGCATTATATAGCATGGAGGATGACATATCCAAAAATAACTACAATAAAAGGAAAGATAAGTTCTGTAGGAAATGTAAAAAAAAAAAAGTTGTTGGGGGACATCACAAGAAGGGGAAAAAAATGACTTGGAGCATATCCAAAGTATCCCAGAGAAGGAGTGAAAGAAAAAAAAAAGTCAACAAGAAGGAATGATTAATATGGACAAGAGAATACTCCTAACTTTTTTGCAGTTATGGATCTCTTTGGCAGTCTAATATAGCCTATGAGATTCTTCTCAGAATGTTTTTTAAATGAATAAAATAAAATGCATTGAATTACAAAGAAAACAAATTATGTCAAAATGCAGTTATTAAAATCTTTTTTAAAACACAGATTTATGAAACCTGGGTTAAGAACACCCGACCTTGGAGGAAACATGATTATCGTCTTCAAATATTTGAAGGGCAGTCATATAAAAAAATGGATAGGATTAATTCTATGTGGGTCCAGGGGGCAGAACGGGAACTAGTTAGTGGAAATTAGTGGAGGACTTTTTGCATCTGTGGTCAGTTCCCCATTCACTAAACCATAGCTTCCTCTCTAATACACACACACACACACACACACACACACACACACACACACACAACTTTAGTAGAGAACATATATGTGTATATACACCTACATCATACACATGCGTATATGGATATATGAAAACATGAATTTATAAAAGTAGATTATATGTGAACCTATATATGCATAAATATGCATGTCTTTATATATTTCACATATATACATATATATACACTTTTAGGACACCATGTGTGTACATACAAATATGTAGACATATGTATGTGTACATGCAAGTGCGCATATATGTGTGTGAACATTCTCCACTAATATCCTATCCCAGTCAATGCTTCACTGTGACATGGAGATGACCCAGTAATCTCAAAAGCTTTACCAGTGGGGTTCTGATAGATCTTACCAAGCTAGAAAGGCTTTGAATTCAGGGGCTTTAGAACAGTCTATATACATATATGTCTGCTTCCAAGGACCATCTTAGCCAAGTTAGAAGATGCTCAGTAAAAGAAAGTTGGTATCTAGGTGAAGGTGATATTCTTTAGCCATAATGACTGACAAATACCATCTACTAAGGCATCAAGAGCTGTGGAGGCAGTTTCAATACCAATAACATAAAAGATTCTTAAAATATATCTGTAGGAATATTCTGAAATTCCCTCTAAAGCTCTCTTAGGGGATCCCCACCTGACGTTATTCTAACTACCACACTCAATGATTTTCATTCTCGTGATTTTCCACACAGTTAGTCTCCTAGGCTTCCTAGCAAGATTTCCTTTGTTTCCTTACCAAGTCTTTGTCTCCATTCCAACACAGATGCTCATCTTCAAATGAACCCCCCACCCCAAATATCTTTTGAAATCAAAGATAAATCTGGGCAGCAACAGAATGTGAGAGTATCTTGTATACTATTAAGGGTTTCAGCTAAAATATCTTCGAAAAAAAGTGTTAAAATCCTACACAATGCATAATTTCACTGTTAAATTTTCTAATTCTATGTGACACCCCACTTTTTGGTTTTGTCAAGTTCAGTTTTATACACTGGTAGTCAAGCTAAATGATTCCTAAAAACGGGAGATATTCAATAGTATTTCTCTAAGTATTAACCATCTCTCATGACACTTACAAAATATTCCCATGCATAAAGGCAATAATAATACTATGGGACCCTGTTTAGACATAGTCCCCAAGAAGAACACAATGGCTTTGGTAATGCTCCATCACCCTGAGCCAGTTTTTTCATCTGTAAAGTGAGAAGGTGAGACTGTGTGATCTGCAAAGTGCCTTCTAGCTCGAGGTTTCTATGAATGTCTAGGTAGGATAATTGCATAAGTGATGTGTTTTTTGTACTGCTCATTCTCACATATCAATGTTGTATTATGTCTCCCTTATCATAATGTCTCATTTGACTTTATGCAAAAACAATTCAATTCCCCTAATTTTTTCTATTTCATGTCATTTCCGTGATTTTATACTTATATATGAGCTCTTTCTGCAACCCTTCATCCCTAGACTTCTAAATTCACTAATCAGAAAACCAACAGGTGCTAGAAACCTATGTTGCTGTTTGCCTAGTAATAAAAAAGTTCTTTCTTGTCTGTAGAATTCCAACTTGGGACTAACCCTTAGGATACTGTGAACTTCCCTTGACCTAAAGGAAACACCTGTTCTTTGGATTTTCCCATGCAATAATCACAAATCATACAGGAAGTTAAAGACTATCACAATGGAAATAGCTTTCAAAACAACAGCCCCTGAGACTTAACAAAAATACAGTGGGGGAAATGAATAAATGTATGCCTATTTTTCTCCATGGTTTGTCTCTAGGTTTCTCATTTTTAAATATTCTATTAGATTTGAATAGCCTCATTAAAAATGAATGATTTATTCTGCCTGTCTTACTTGAGATGAGAAGACATACTCATATACCACTGCCTTCTAGAACTAAAAATATTTTAAAATATTTTCCCTTAGGATAAACATTCTTCTTTATTTTACATTCCTATGTGTTTTATAAGGTTTGCAAGTTTTCCTGAAAAATGTCTAAAAATGAGATAAATTAATCTCAGAACACATGACTCATCTGATAAATGGAAGGAAAAAATAAGGAAGTGATTTTCACATAGATTTATTCACATCTGAGATTCGTGTCTTGTCCTTAATCTAATTCATTTCAGGTTATCAGCTTCCAGACCCTGCATAGCAAATAATTGTTTGGTAAAGTGCAACCCATAGTCTATGCATCTAAGATTTTGCCATATGGTGTAATCGATTATGACATGGACTGAAGGAGAATTAGGAAACCCAGCTATATATTCCTAGCTCTTCTACTCAGTGTGTGATAGAAGGCAAATTACTTCACTATTTTGAATCTTGAGTCCCTCATTTGTAAAATGATGGGGTTGGAAAACATAGGGTCTTTAAGATCATTTTTCAACTCTGATATTCTATGAACCATGTTCTCAAACTGTGATTGTTTTATCTAATGTTTCAGTTAATTATGTGCATATTTAAATATTAAACATAAAATATTTTAAAGTTATGAGAAATTTGTCATTCATCTAAAATAAATTCATATTAAATGTTTACAATAAATTCATATTAAATGTTTACATATGCTTTCACATACATAGAATTAAACAACTTGATCCTGGAATAACTTCATTAACTCTAATTGGTGAAGGAGGCATCAATTAAGAATGTATACATATCTTTATTTATATAGTAGATGGTATATATTGAATCAGATTTTAGCATACCCTAGTACATTTTATAAATTTTCTACTTCTTACAGTGTTTACTTTCACAGCAAGAGCATCAACTTTGACAAATACTATATATGGGCACCAGTTTAAACAACATATTAGGTGACTGCTTGATTCAAAAGCTCAGCTCTGAAAAAACTGGACACAAAAAGGCAATTTTGTTGCTACCATATTCAATTATATTTGTATCATATGTACATATGTCTTAAAAACTGTATGTGACAGAAGTTCATGGTTCTTCTACAATTTTCTTCCTTGTTCTCTGTGTATTGAAATGTTCATATTTGTTAACATTTAACACAATTAAAAAGTTCACAATTAAAAAGAAAAATTTGTAAATATTAGGAAGGTGATATTACAGTGTAATATGTTTCATGAATCTTGACACTTCTATATTTGAAATCAGAACAGTAGAGGAAGGGTCATTTGGGTTGCCTGGTATAATCAATCTGTTTGAATATCATGGCTTTACCTTGCACATGGAAGGTCTGAATAACATTTTCAAATCTGACTTCAATTTTTTTTTCAGTTATACAGAGTTCAGTAGATTATTTGTATAAGAGCCCTAATTGACTCTATAGAGAATAAATTATTCCTGCTTCTAAATTTGTGACATGGAAACTAAGTGGCACAGTGGATAGAGACCTGGGTCTTGGGTCGGGAAGAACCGAGTTCAAATCTAGCCTCAGATGCTTATTAGTTACGGGACCCTGGGTAAACCATTTAACTTCTGTCTACCTCAGTTTTCTCAACTGTAAAATGAAAATAACAACAACAATGCCTATCCCCCAGGGTCATTGTGAGAATCAAATGAGATATTTTTAAAGTACCTAGCACATAGTGGGTACTTTACGAATGTTTTTTTTCTTCCTCACTTTTAGATGAGATCTATTTCCTTGATAGAATTTTTTCCCATAAGAAAACTTTCTCTTACAATACAGCTAGGCACCTGCTCTGTAACTTAAAGTCTTAAAGTGTTGTTTGTGATGCAGAGAGGTTATTACTTTCCTAAGATCACACATCAAGTATGTGTCAGAGGTGGGACTGAAGGCTAGATTTTCCTGATTGTGAAGTACTGTAATTTTTCTATCCACTAACCAAGTTACTATGTTACTATTCATAATATACATATATACACACATATATATTATGTGTGTATAGACACATATATTTATGTTATACTGTATATTATATGTATATACATATATGTATGCATATTATATGTGTATATGTATATCGAGCGTTATTTTACCTAGTTATTTTCCTGATTTCCAAGAATGGGGTAACCAAACTGACAGCATTATAACAACATCAGATTATTAGAAATGTCTGCTATGCGTTCATGGAAGTAAGAACTAGTGACCACCCTCCACTACCTCTTCGTAATTTGTCAAACTGAGCCATTACTTAAAATCAGAGGCCCTGGAGTCAAAGACCAACTCTACTATATACTCATTCGGTAAACTCAGGTTTCACTTCATCTCTTTGACTTCAAGCTCCTTATCTGTAACATGAGAGGGTTGCGCTAGATAGCCTTGGAGGCTTCTTCTCGTTCAAAATCTGTGATCTTATTATCCATTTCAGTGTGGAGTTAGCTTGAGTGGAAGCTAAGTAAGGGAGCTAAGAACTTTCCTGAAGAGAGCCAGGGGAAAACCTAGGTAGCGAATCAAACGCTGATGTTTAATGTTGCCCGGGTAAATCCACACATCGAAGAGAGAATTCATGAGAGAGGCTCCCAAGAATGAATCCTGTCTGTGCAAATCCAGAGTCAAATCCAGAGTTAAGTCTAAACCTTCACTTCCATAAGTTTTATTTTTAATACACATTTTTTAGCACTTACTGTGTGCCAGGAATTATTCAAAGTGAGACATAGATATAGATAAAATATATCATCTGATCCTTACAACAACCCTGGGAGGTAGGTGCTTTTTGTTACTATATCCATTTTACAGTTGAGGAAACAGGGGCAAACAGAGGTTAAGTAATATGCCCAGGGTCACATAGCTAGTAAGCATCTGAGGCCAGATTTGAACTTTCTGACTTCAGGCCCAGGACTATACCCACTGTGACACCTAGCTGCCTAGCTTTAATCAATATATAGCTTACACACCTTCCTATGGGCCCAAGTTATTACAGATTTTACAAACTTTCTTTTATAAAAGTCTCAGGTCTTAAATATAAGAAGTATGCGGAAAGGCTTATAAACACCTCTATTTTATATTATTGTTTACCGTAGCATTGTTTGCATGTAGTCATTATTGGAGGGGGGCAGTATAGAAAAAAGTCAAGTCTGAGTCTGAAATGCTGCAGAGTCTGGTTTATTCCCTAGTGCAATAATCTAGGGGCTGATTTTGACTCATTCATTAAGTGACAAGGTTCACAACTTCACAGTCACTCACTAGAGTGTCCTTTCCATTTAGGAATAATACCTATTAAAGTCATTCTTTAAACTGGGCAAGAATTTCTAATTTCGACTTCCTTAGCCTATGGTAATGATATCAGCTAATCTACTTAGTGAAATCAAAACTCTCCCTCTTCTTCATCTTCTACTCATGTATAAGAAAGTGGACGTGTGTGAAGATGCATAATTATCAAACCCACTGAATCACAGAGTTCAGCTCCGTTCTTGCTGTGTCATCTTTTCTATCAAGCAATCCAACAAACATTAAAATACCTGCTCTAGGCAAGATACCACAAGGGTTGATGTCGTTATCAATTTAATATTCTGCATGAACTGATATTGAGATGCCAGTTCTGAAAGTCATAGTCAAAGACAAATGACAGATTTTTTAAAGCTGTTTCTAGTTCATTGGGAAAATCCCCTGTGGCAAACATGAGAAGAGATGGGCAAGAGTCACATAGGACAAGCAGGTATAGATGGATTGCAGTCTGCATCATTGAAAATATATCCACAACTGTGACATCACAAATTTCATTTCAATATTTGGGTAATGGGGGACAGGAAAAGAAAAGAAAAAAAATACAATTACTTCAACATTTTTCTCTCTGTTTATTCAGGTTACACCTTAATGCTCTGAGTATCAATGGCATTCACTCTCAGGACATTTTCTTTGCCTTCCGGTTGTTATCAACATTCTTTTCCCCATGGATTCCTACTATGAGACATTCTGTAACTATAGCTAAACAGACTACAGAGAGTTTAGAAGCCTGAATGTGGACTTTAATTTCTCCCAGGATGGCAATATAGTGCCCATAAAGCTTCCTCTTCTGAATCAGGTTTTGTAGACTATTTACCCAGAATAATCCTAGCCATTCAGTGAGTCTTAGAAATTCACTGATTCATTTGTTCATTCTACAAATATGCATTAAGTGCTTACTATGTGTGCAGTGCTGGGTTAGGTTTACTCATTGAAACCATACTACCTACCAAAGCTATATTATAGTAGAAAAAAAAATAAACCACACTGGACTAGGAGTCAGGGATACCTTGATTTTATCTTGGATCTATCACTAACTAGCTGTGTGCCTTTGGGCAAACTACTTTCATTATCTGAGTCTCATTTATAAAATTAGGAGGTTGATTCCTTCCAGTTTCAAGGCTCTATGAAGTTCTAAGCTTCAAACTTGCATTCTTTCATTCCTCAAACTTTTCATATTAGACAAAACTACAGTGGTCATGACTGCAGATATAACAGTTGTGGACAAACTGTGTAGGCACAAGAAAAAAAAAATACATACCTCATTTTCTAAAAAGTCACTTCTGCCAGGGAGGCTGAGACTGATGGATCTCTTGAACTCATGGGTTCTGAGCTGCAGGGACCAATGGGGGTATCTTTATTAAGTTCACCATTAATGTGGCAATTCCCCCAGGAGTGGGGAGTGACTAGCTTGCCTACGGAGGGGTGAACCAGCACAGACCAGAAATGGAGCAGGTCAATAATGGAACTGGGCTACTGAGTAGCCCCTGCACTTCTAGCCTACATGAGAGGGGGAGACCAAGTCTTCATAGGAAGGAAAAAAAAATGAGAGATTTAATGAGAGAGAGAGAGAGAGAGAGAGATAAACAAATGAATAAATATCTTAAAAGCCACTTTCCACATGACTGAAAAAGTCCATCTAAGTAAATCATAGGAACAAAGGCAGAAAGTCTAAAAATATCAGTCCAAGAATCAAAACATAGCCATCTTACCAGAAAGAAGTCATTGTAGCGTATTTCAACTCATATCTTAAACCTACCACAATTTCATCCATAAATCTAATTGGCAGTATTGGAACAGTGTATAGAGCAGTGGATTAGGCATTAGAAAGGTCTGGGTTAGCATCCCACTTCAGCACTTAAGCATCACACTTACTGTAAACCTGGGGAAGCCACAACCTCTCTGAACTTCTCTTTCCTCCTCTGCCAAAAGAGGATAAACAATAGCACCTACTTCCAAAGGTTGTCGTGAAGTGTGAATGAATGAATGAATGAATGTAAATGAAATGTATGTAATGTAATA
>NW_020946557.1:24735677-24775950 GCF_900497805.2 Vombatus ursinus | reverse complement strand
TGAATGAATGAATGTAAATGAAAACACATACATCTATTAAGTATTTGTCAAAAGGTGAACATTGTGCTAAGTGCTGGAGATACAAATACCAAAAGAAGAGAGGTATTTGCTGCCCTCAAGGAGATTACATTCTAGTAGGGAAAGACAGTACATACAGGGGAGTGGTGACAAGGAAAGGAAGTTTGTTCTGGGAAGTCATAGATATGATGTTGACCCAGACAGCAGTCAATTGATATATCCCTTCTGGAAGCAATCGCACTACTGATTTTATTTGAAATGAGATAACACATGTAAAGCACTTTGCAAACCTTGAAACAACATATAAGTGAGCAATTGTCAAATTTCAACATATCCTAGTTCCTCTAATTTTCCCTATCACCCTTCTCTCTTGTTTTACTTAGTGCTCACTTCTGCCTCTCCCTTCCTTTAAATAATTTGCATATCGTTGTTTGAAGATTAAAATTTTCCTGGATGACTATGTCTCTGTTCATTCTGTATATTGCCTTCCCCATTCTAGCCGACGATGTCAATGAGATGACTATAGAGGTGCAGTCAACACACCTAGGTTTGAATCCTCGTTCTAATATTAGCTGTGTACCCATGATCAACCACTTAAATCTCTGAGCCAGTCAGTCACCATATAAGCATTTATTAAGCACATACTATGTGCCAGGCACTGTGCTAAGTGCCGGAAGTACAAAGAAAGGCAGCAAATAGTCTCTTCTCTCAAGGAGTTCACAGTCTAGTGTGGGAATACAACATGCAAACAACCATGTGCAATTATATAGTAATGAAGATAATTAGTAGAGAGAAGGCATTAACATTGAAGGGGATGAGCAAAGGCATCTATGTAAGATTGGATTTTAGCTGAGACTTGAATGAAACCAGGGAAGGCAGGAAGTAAAGATGAGGTAGGCGAATATTCCAAATATGGGGAACAGAGACATAAAATGCCCAGAGTCTGTAAATGGAGTGTCTTCTTTGAGGAATAGTAAGGAGGGCAACGTTACTAGATCAGAGTACATGGAGGGGAGTAAAGTATAAGACAGGTACGAGGGAGCCATGTTTGGAAGGGCTTTGAACGCTAAACATCCTGAAGATAGAAAGGAACTACTGGAATTAATTGAATGGGGGTGGGGGTGGGGGGACAGAGGGTGTAACACTTCCAAATGCCTAGTCTAGTTTCTATAAATTTTATCATTATTTCCGCAGCTACCCAGATTAGAAATCTCAAAATTATCTTTCATACTTCATTCTCCTCTGTTCCCATATCTAATCACCAAACTTGTCAGTTCCTCCTTTAAAATGTCTTTTGCATTCGTTCAAACATTCCACCCTTTCTACCACTATCACTCTAGCTCAAGTTCTCTTTACCTCGTACCTGTGCAAGTGCCTGTTACTAGTCTCTCTGAAGATTGCTCTTCTTGAGAGTCTGTTTTCATTATGTTCATCTGTGCAGTGGAAATAATACTAACTGACCCTGGTGATAGAAGACCTAGGTTCAAATCCAAATTCTTACACTAATACCTATGTAATCTTGGGTAAGTCATTCAATCTCTCTGGGCCTCATCTTCATCTGTAAGATGAAGGAGGAAGACTAGATGACCTCTTATATTCTTTCCAGCTCTACATGTATGATTCTATGGCCTCATCAAAAATCTTTAATAGCAGGGGCAGCTAGGTGGTGCAGTGGATAGAGAACCGGCCCTGAAGTTAGGAGGACCTGAGTTCAAATCTGAACTCAGACCAAACACTTGACACATACTAGCTGTGTGACCTTGGGCAAGTCACTTAACCCCAATTGCCTCACTAAAAAAAAAAAATCTTTAATAGCTTCTTAAATTTGACAGTTATAGAAAGGAAAATGCAAAATACTTAGCCTAACATTCAAGGTCCAGTGCCATCTGGCCACGTGCCACCCAGTTATATTTGTTTCTCCAACTTTCACTCTACCTGTGCCAATCCCACCATGACCCCTGAAGATGAATTCTAGGTTGTTACTCAGATTGTACACCTTTGCACTCATCCTATCCAGAAGAATGTTTTTAAATGCATAAAACAAATATGACTACCAAAAAAACCAATTATACTGAAATATAGTGATCAAAATAGTCTAGTGCAACACTATTATTTTGCAAATTAGAAAATTAAGCCACCCAAAAAGGAAGGGATTTGCCTAAGCTCATTTGGCTAACTAGCAGAAGTTAAAACTAATTCTAAATCCAGTGTTCTTCCAGCAAGTATTATTTCAATTCTGGGGCAAAAATGTGACATGGAAGTCAAAAGAGTCGTTGTGATCTTGGACTTAATAAAGAGAGACATAGTGTCCAGAATGAGGGTCTATAGGCTGCTCCTGGCTAATTTCAAAATCCTGATATATTTAACAAAGATAGAAGGCACAGAAAATCCATGACACCCACAGACCACCATGCTCCCAGTTGTGCTACCATTGCCAAATCACAGCAATTTTCAAATATGGGGCATACTTAAAACCACAGTGGAATGTTATTATTACTTAATAAGCAGAAAGATCTGGATTCTTATCTCTAGTATAAAAGAAAATTCTTGATTCCTGAGGCAAAAAGTGTTTCAAAAGAAGTATTGCATTTACTATAAACAATTTTTAAAAATACAATGGGTCCCTTTCCTTCTTTCCTGGAAACACAACAAAAGAGGAATGAAGGACAAAATGAGAAACATAACTCACAGCATAGGAGGCCAATTTATTTAGCCTTAATAGATAACACTTGGAATCAAATCCATCACCATCTTACAACTGGACTATTCACAAAGAATGTAATAGCTAAAATTGACCATCTATTCCAACATCCTCATTTTGCAGATAATGAAATTGAGGAATGAAAAGATAATATGACTTGCCCAAGATCACCCAACTAGTATGTGGCAGAGTTGGGACTCCAGCACAAGCCTTTGGACTCTTGTTCAGGTGTCCTTTCCTATACAATACTTCCTTCTCTACTGTTTTAGGTTCTTAACCTAGGGTCTGTGAATTTTTTTAAACAATATTTTGATAACTATTTCATTCACCTCTGACTCTATAGTGGTTATCAGAGGCATATGATAAATAAATAATAAAAGTCCATCATGAACATAATTTCAGCTAAGGCTTAAAAAATAATGCAGAAAAAGAGCTTCTAAACTAAGTTGATTTATACCTTGGAAATGACTTTAATGCAAAGGTTGGCAGACAACAGAAAATATGCTGGAAAACATGTTTCAGGATCAAGAAATTAAAGAAGTAAAAAGCATGTGGATTATGTGGAAATCTTATGTATAATATTATGAATACTTTATTCAAGAAAAGAACTTAAAAGATTCTGGACATAAGAACCACCAATTATTGGGAAAAATTAATTTACTAATCTTAAAACACTGGAAGTGACTAGCTGCAGATGTAGGTGTCATTTTACAATCAACTGTCTGTGTATAATTAAATTGTTGACCATTTAGTCAAGAAAGGGGATAAAGATGAGAAGAAAATATTGGTTGCATGAATAACAACTCAACATGACCTATATAAACAAGCTGTTGACTCTGACAAATTGGGAGTGAATAAAAATTAAACCATTGAATTAGTGCTGATATTTCTTAGCAAATTTTAGCAAATGTAAAGCAATAACCAAAATGATCACCCCTCAAAAACAAACAAAAACAATAGCCTCCAAATACCTTATCAACTTCCCAAGAATTAAGATGAACCAAAGGATCATACCAATTTAAAGTACAAGTTCATATGCAAAATATTATACAGGAAAACTACAAAAAACTATGAAGAATAAATATAATATACTTATTATAGATAATATTACCTACCTTTGCAAGTCTTACAGTGCTATATAAGTGTTAACTATTAGAACTATTTTTAGGAATATAATTTTATAAAACTGCAAGGAGCATTAAATAGGAAAACATACCTACAGATAGCTTGATTTGAGATCAATAATTATAGTATTTCAGTGCTGAGCAAATTAAATAAATTATCACTTGCTTTAGGAGTATGTGTTGTATCAGAACATGTCAGGAATGTCATCAGGGCCAAACAAGCATGTACAAATTTTAAAACCAAGATGACCAAACATTCAAGAAAAGATTAGTCAAGTCATCAAAAGATTCCTGCCACTCAAAGCATGGTACTGGTGCTATACTGACTCAAAGCATGATATATGGTGCATGGTGCTAATGTGATACTGGCCCTACCTTTTCCCCAAAATGGAAGAATTTAGGAAGTTGGGTCAGAAGTATTTTTTTAATTTAGTTCTTTTTTTAGAAATTCATTTTTTAAAATTTTGAGTCTCCCTCCCTGCAGCTCTATGGTATCAATTACACACGTGAAGTTATGCAAAACATTTTCATATTAACCATATTGTAAAAAAAAAAAAGTATTTATACATAAAACTGAAAGGGGGAAAACAAATACGTATAAAATGGAACATATTTATTAGCATTTTTATAGCAAGTTTTTTTCATCATTGATAACATTGACATCACAATGTTTGGATTCTAACACCTCTGCTCTAATGTGCTATAAAATTAAGTGAAATGATACCCAAAAAATGAAGTTAAGAAAAGTTTCTGGACCACAAGAACAAACATATAGGGAAGAAATTTGTCATAGAGGTGATACAATATCAGTGGCACTCTTTTTTTAAGATGCCTCAAAGAAAAGAAATTTTTTTAAAAATGAATAATATTACATCAATAGACATTCTCCTTACCCTCCCCAAAAAAGCCACTGAGAAGATTTCAGTATTTACTGACTCATTTACCTAATTTCTCATAAAATCTTTATGGGAATGGTCTATGATCATATTTGAAGATGCCCTTGGTAAAATGCTCAGGATTTTAAAGGTGATTTTTCACAGCCAATCACATATTCACAGCCATACAACTGACTGCACAAGATAAAAAAAATGTAATTCCATTATATTTGTTTTTTGTTTAATATAAACAAACAGTTGACTCAGTAGAGTAGACCTCCACTATATAGGCTTTCCTCCAAATAAGCTGTAAAATAGATATATGGTATAGGCTTGGGTTTTCTTTTTTCATCTATAAAATGGGTGTAATGCTTGCAGTATCTACTTCACAGAGTTATGTTGAAGAAGAGTTGGTAAAAACTTAAAATATTCCCTAAGTGTGCAAATCATTGTTCTCTTCTACTATTCTGCTATTCCTCCAGCATTTCAACCACAGGAAGTACCTGTTTTTAATGATCCTTTGATTATAAACATAAAGGGAAGTATAAAGACATATGCTACACAAAGTTATTCACCATTTTCATAGACAATGTTCTGTACAGAATCCAAATGGAAGAAAATTCTGTGCAGATGGTGAGCTCCTCCAGATGCTTCTACTTACAGATGGCATTGCACTGATGACATTAAACTCAAGAACATTAAAGAACCTCCCCAGTGAAACCCTGGCCATTCAAAGGAGATCACATTTAAAGTCTATGATGGGGAGAAAAAATAAATGACTAAAAATGCATATTACCAATGCCAGTTGTTTGATGGACAACCCATTGAGTCCATCAATACATGCATCTTGGACAACCAACCGGGCCCAACGTTGAATAAAGAGAGAGGAAGTTTGATAGCATTTGGGAAACTGTACAGCACTTTCACTAATAATAAGCTATTCCACTACAAAAAAAGTCCATCTTCTCAAAAATAAAATCAATTTTGATTCTTCAGGAGTCATAATTTTTCATGTTCTACAGCCATGTGGATGATCATATGCATGTAAATCATGGAAAATTATGGTCAATGGGGAATTAAAATTGCATTAGATCCAATGGGCAATATGGAGACACATGGTGGGTTAAATCAGCTATAGCTCAAATAGTAGTAACTTTCCTATGTAAATAGAAGTAAAGATGTTGACAAGGACATGAGTAGACAGGAAAAGAGATTGGCTAGTCATGTAACAAAAGCAAAAGATAACAGATGCATGGCTGGAATGTTACATAAAATACAAGGTATTCTTTTTAAACAAATATTTATTTATTTATTTTTAATTTTCAACATTCACTTCCATAAGATTTTGAGTTCTGAATTTTCTCCACCTCCCTCTGCTCCCCACACCCCAAGATGGCATGCAATCTGATATAGGCTCTACATATACATTCATATTAAACGTATTTTCACATTAGTCATATTGTAAAAAAGAATTAGAACCAACGGGAGGAACCACAAGAAAGAAGAAACGAGAGAGAGAGAGAAAGAGAGAGCAAATAGTATGTTTTGCTCTGTATTCAGACTCCATAGTTCCTTTTTCGGATGTGGATAGCATTTTCAATCATGAGTCTTTTGGAGTTGTCTTAGATCCCTGCATTGCTAAGAAGAGGTAAGTCTATCAAAGTTGGTCATCACACAATGTTGCTTTTACTATGTACAATGTTCTCCTGGTTCTGTTCACTTCACTCAGCATCAGTCTTTCTAGGTTTTTCTGAAATCTGACATCTCATCATTTCTTATGGCACAATAGTATTCCATTACATTCATATACCACAACTTGTTCAGCTATTCCCCATTTGATGGGCATCTCCCCAATTTCCAACTCTTTGTCACCACGAAAAGGGCTGCTATAAATATTTTTGTGCATGTGGGTCTTTTTCCCTTTTTTATGATCTCTTTGGGATATAGCCCTAGAAGTAGTATTTCTGGGTCAAAGGGTATGTACGTTTTTATAGACCTCTGGGCATAGTTCTAAATTGCTCTCTAGAATGGTTGGGTCTGTTCACAACTCCACCAACAATGCAGTAGTATTTCAATTTTCCCACATCGTCTCCAACATTTATCATTTTCCTGTTTTGTCATGTTAGCCAATCTGATAAGTGTGATGTGGTACCTCAGAGCTGTCTTGATTTGCATTTCTCTAATCAATAGTGATTTAAAGCATTTTTCATATGACTATAGATAGCTTTAATTTCTTCACCTAAAAACTGTCTGTTCATACCCTTTGACCATTTATCAATTGAGGAGTGACTTATATTCTTATAAATTTGACTTAGTTCTCCATATATTTTTAAAATGAGGCCTTTATCAGGAAAGTACAAGGTATTCTAAAAGTCTTAAAGGATCTAAAAAAGTGTCAGTCAGGTGTTAAGTAGATACTCTGTGGATTGTTTGTGCAAAGATATGAATTGGAATAATACAGGATAAAAAAAAGTCTTTATGGGTTGTGACCTATATTAGTAAAGGATTTTGATGAGATTACTTATTTACAAAAGTATGGACTTGAAAAAGTAAGTTTCTTACTTAAAATCTTTTATAATAAAATAGCAACAGATATCTTCAAGTAAAATATTTAATTGTATAGACAAAACTTTAAAATATTTAAATTTCTACTTTACTCTTTAGGAGGAAAAAAACCTTTATACTATCTTACAATATGCTGAACATCAAAATACGTTCAGCTTTATCATCTTAATCATCAGCCAACATTTAGTGGCCCATACCAACCACTGTACCAAAGAGAATATATAAACTACAGAGATGCCAACAGTACATTTATTTATCACACTTTAAAATTGGACTCTATCATCCATAATAAAGGTCTACATAAACAAGATTGCACAAGGTGAATGAAACTTACGTAAGGAACACTATAATAAGTCAAGTCTGGGAAGTTAATAAGCAATTAAGGAAGAGTTAGGTGATGATACAAAGCTCTTGAGCAATGGAAGGACAAATGAAACTATGAACACAGTGATTACTTTTCTTGAGCTTTCTTAGAAAATGTGAACATTTTTTAAAAGTCTTGATCAGTTCCCCACAGTTTATATTAAGTCAATGTTTGTATCAGATAAAGAATTCATCTCTATCATTTATATATATTTATAAATGTAAATGTCATACCCTCAAAACCATGTTTGACAAAGTTTTCTTTCCCATTAATCCAACTTTATTCTGATCTTTCTAATCACTCAAATATTCTATTGGTGCTTGTGTTGATATCTTCATCTACCTTCAGTGTTGCTAAGGTTCTTAACCCTAGAACCACCCTTGATTTCTCATTCATTTACCCCCTATATCAAATCAGGAACTAAATCTTATCATTTCTACCCTCACAATACCTCTTGTACAGATACTCTGCTCTCCACTCACACAGCCACCATGCTGGTTCAGGATCTCCTACTCTTACAATAGCATTCTATTCCATTTCCCTGCCTTATTTTCCCCAGTCCAGTCCACGCTCCACTCTGCTGCCAAAGTTATTTTCCTAAAGTGTAGGCCTAGCCAAGTCACTCTCATACTCAATAAACTCCAATGGTTCCCTATTATCTTTATGATCTGATACAAATCCCTTTATTTGACATTTAAAACTCTTTACAACTTGGTCCCTCTCTATTTTCTAGACTTCTATCACTTTCCTTCCCTCATCATCCTCTGTGAATCAGTCACAATGACCTACTTTCCATTCTTCACACGTGACACTTTATATCCTGTTTCCATGCCTTTATTATAGTGGTACATCATACCTGGAATGCTTTGCCCCTTTACCTTCACCTCTTGACATCTCGTAATCTCCATCTTCTTTCAAAACTCAAGTCATTTGCTGCGCTCTGCAGGTTTTTGCCTTTTCTTTGTGATTGTTGTTGTTATTATTCAGTCATTTCAGTCATGTCTTACTCTTGATGACCTCATTTTAGGGGTTTTCTGAGCAAAGATACTGAAGTAGTTTGACTTTTCCTTCTCCAGCTCATTTTACAGATGAAGAAGTTGAGTCAAACAGTGTTAAATGATGTGACCTGGGTTACACAGCTAGTAAGTGTCTGAGGCTAGATTTGAACTCATGAAGATGAGTCTTCCTAATTTTAAGCCCAGTGCTCTATCCATTGCACTCCTAGTTGCCCCTTCCCTTTATTTATTTATCTTCTATTTATACTGTGTATATATATCATGAATGTACAAAGGTACT
This sequence comes from Vombatus ursinus, assembly GCF_900497805.2. Taxonomy (NCBI): domain Eukaryota; kingdom Metazoa; phylum Chordata; class Mammalia; order Diprotodontia; family Vombatidae; genus Vombatus; species Vombatus ursinus. Next base: position 24,767,007 of record NW_020946557.1, on the reverse strand, counting down.
TGCATATTGTCACCCCTGCTAGAAGTATGAACTCCTTAAGGGTAAGGATTGTTTCTGCATTTTTAATCAGGAGCATTTCACATAGTGCCTGGCATATAATAGGCACTTAATATGTATTTTTTAGATACAGCCATTATTCATATAGTATATTAAAGTTCATAAAATATTTATATGAATGATCTCATTTGATCCTTATAGTAATCCTACAATATTGTTCAAAAACATGGAGCCTCTGGGCCTCTTTGATATCTGTAAGGCTTGTTTGAAGCAGGTTGCATTGACTCTGAAAGCTGAAAACCCCTTTTTTTTTTCACAGATCTTCTACTCTGACATTTCTTGGAAACTTTCATGTTTCATGCTCCTACTTGCTATTTCAGGATGTGCTAACATCAGCCTGTGGCATCAGAGATAAGAAACTAGCAAAATGTGGCTGAGTGAGGACCTGCCCCATCTCTGCAAAACATCTTACCTTCTGTTGCTTCTGGGAACTGCCCTGGTATGCAGGAAAGTAAAAACCAGACATTCCGCATGAAGCAGATTAATAATTACTCACACTTATATTGCACTTTAAAGTTCAAAAATAAATATTTTTTCTCATTTAATCTTCACAACAACCCTGTGAGGCAGATTATTATCCCATTTTACAGTTAGTAAAATAGGCTGAGGACAGTGAAGTGATTTCCCCAAGGTTACAAAGCCACTAAAAGTATTCAAACTCCTCAATCCAAGTCTGATGCTTGATCCATTTCATCAGAGACCTCAGGAAACTGAACGCCAAGTCTGAAGGAAGTCTGAAGGAAGCCTCTTTACAGGACAATTGCTGACCACCTTTATTTCTCTTGTTATGGCCTGAAAGACCTCTGAAGTCCAACGATATATCTGTTTGTTGCCCTTCCTCATTGACAGTGGCCCTGTCCATGGTGCCATTGTTGTTCTAGGTATTTGGGTCTTTTTCACCTGCCTGTGAAGCTCCCTGAGTGCCATAACCACTGCTAAGGGAGGACTGGGGTTCTCTGTAGTGGTCATTTGTTCTTTTATTCTCATTTTACACATGAGACAACTGAAGGTCAAAGACTTCTGTTATCACTCAGTTTCCAAGTTTAGGATTAAGGACTAAATTTAGAAATAAGTGAAGGTTAAATTTGATTCAGATTTTCTCAGGTGCAGTGCTCTAAGTTCCATGAGTGCAGGAACTATTGTTTTCATGTTTCTCCACATCACACAACAGAAGAAAATAAATGCTATTAAACCCTTTCCAATCATAAGGGAGTCCACTGAAGAGACTATCTTAAGTTCAAAGTTCAAGGAACCCTGTAGATTTGCAGCCATAAAAATCATAGCTTACAAGCATTAAGTGATATGTTTATCTCTCGTAAAAGCCTCATTAGTGCAAAGCAGACACTTGATGAAATGGTACAATATGAAAAGTAGCAATAAAACATTTTTTATAAAACTAGGACAACAGACTCTAATATACATACCATCAGTGGGAAGAGTAGATGTGGAAAGCATGTGGAGAATCACATATGAAGAGAACAAGTAGAAAAGGCACATGTGTAGGGAAACATGCCTAGAGATCACATGTGGCCAAGGTATACATGTGGAAGAATAAACATATAAAGTAGCAACTCTGACATCCTCTAGAGATGTCATCCTATAGCTCCGATCATACTGCTCCTACCTCTCCTGCTCTTCGCAGGCCTCCTTTCACTGGTCTCCACCAGATATTACCCGTTTCAATGCTGCTTTGCTGAACATACAGTCTCCACTGGATGGTATCAGGAGGCATGGAATTGTGGCATTTTCCTCTCTTTCTGGCATCTGACTTCAGCTGGAATCCTTGCCTATAGTTCTACCTCTTCCTCAAGGGAAGAATGAGATATGCCAAGCTCACTTAGTTTAAAAAAAAATAAAAAAGATTTTGTTGTAAGCCTTTTAGAAAAAATAGCCATAGGAGTTGCAGTAGCCCTACCCAAGAGAAAATCCTTCTCATTCTCTTCTCCCTCCCATTTAAGGAGTATCCTGCCTGCCACTTTCCAGAGGCCTGCTATAGGGACTTTCAAGCCCCAGCAATACATTCTTTCCTCCAAGTGTCAAGCTCATTAGTATACTCAACAGGGTCCTCCTGCTGGGAACATTACACAGAGGGCTAATGCCCTCAGGCTTAATCTTTTCTTTAGAGTGCACTTCCGGGTCATTGGGTGTCTCCATGGGTGATCTAAAGCTAGCTTATGGTGAGCATTTTGTATACTTTTATATTTCAATCTCTTAAAACTACATTAAATATGTAGAAATTATTAATCCAATCATTTCTAAGTAATTCTGCAATTTATGGTTTCCCCAGTTTTCTAATTTATTTTCTGTCTCTCAATTCTCTTTCCCTGTTCTTGAGTCAGTTAGGGAACAGCAGAGATGCAAAACAAAACCAAGACCAAGAGGCAATGTCTGTCTCTCCTATCTGCCTAGCCTTCCTCCTGGGGTTTTCTTATATAGGTGAGGCCAGAAAAGCCTAAAAACTCTTTGAGCTCACTCTCATAGTTCTATTTACAAATTGACTGTACAGACTCTCCCCGAGGCATTTGCTGCCTGGCTTGTTTTCAACGCGAGGAAATAAGATGTCTCTCCCTTCTAAACTCACCACGATGCTGCTCCCTCAAGCCTCCGTTGACTCTCCTTCCCTCAGTCTCTTCTCCCTCTGATTGGAGGGCTAGAGAAAAAAATACCAAACTCTTCTCAATGCCTTCCTTTCTAAAGGGCAGGAACCCACTCTACTCTGAATTTTCTGCCCTGCCTTGGTTTCAACTCCATGTAACAAGGTGCTCCTGTCCCTTGGACTCCCTGGTTTCTTCCCTCCCCACCCCTCACCCCATTTTTCTGCCTTTGTGTGTGTTGTTTTCCCTTTAGATTGTAAGCTTGTCTAGGGCAAAGACTGACTTTCTTTTTATTAATTGCATCCCCAGCAGTTAGCATAGTGCCTGGCATGTCATAGGCACTTAAGAAATATTTATTGGATTAGATTAACTGAACAAATAAACCCCTGATCAATTATTAAGGAGAAAGAAAGATTGCTGTGTGACTTCAAGACATGGAACAAAATAATCTCTAAAGAACTGAAAAATGAACATCACACAGAGGGTATCTGTATCACTGGAAGGAACAACCAAATTGATGAGATCACAAATCTATTTGAGTATCTGAGAAGAATGCTAGCAGGGCACTTTGGGAAGATGGTCTTGATTTATTTCATTCTTGCCATGTTCTTGTTGTTCAGTCACATCAGGCCCTTCTATCAACCACTCTCTCAAAGCCTATCCAAGTTCATGTTTCCATGGCACTATCCATCTCATCTTCTGACATCTGACTCTTCCCTAGTAGTATCTTGTCTACCTTCTAACCTGAATAGCTCATCTTTCAATGTCATCTTTTATCATTTTAATACTGTCCATGGTGTTCTCTTGGCAAAGATACTGGAGTGGTTTGTCATTTCCTTCTCCAGTGGATCATCTTTTGTCAGAAGTCTCCACGATGACCTGTCCACTTTGGGTAACCCTGCATGGCATAGCTCATAGTTTCATTGAGCTATGCAAGCCCCTCTGCCACAAGAAGGCAGTGATTTAGCATGGCATTCATGCTATAATGTACTAAAAAGGTGCACAAATGACAGAGTTGGAAAGGTTTTTTTTTTTCCCATCTCATGAATTCCTGTTACATCAGAATGATACAATGGAATGAATCCAAGTATACATGAACCTAGTGGAAAAGACCAGACTTTATAGATTTAGAGCTGAAAGAGACTTTAAAGGCCATTGAATGCAACCCTCTAATTCTAAAAATGGGGAAACTGAGAGGGATTTAGTGATTTGTCCATGTTCACAGAGCCAGTACATATCTGAGGTAAGACTTGAAATGAGGCTTTCCCAACTCCAAGTCCAATATTGTATCTTCTTCATTATTCAACTGTCTGAATGGTTTTAGAGTGTAGATAGCATCTCCCCATACCAGACATTGATATAATGTTTAAATGATAAAACCCTCAAATTATAGCATTTACAAAAACAATCTTTTATCTCTTCAAGAAGCCCCTTCTAGTTATGGCTTCAGCATATTAGAGAGAGACATAAAGCAAAACTGCCAGTCAAATATCATCTGCATTTGATTGTAATTAGAGCCATTAGTCTGTAAGCTGAAGTTGGGAACTATTTTCTTGTTATTTGTATCCCAAGTATACCACAGTGCCTGGCACCTAGTACATGCTTAATAAATATTTATTGAATTGAATGGCATGGATGAAACAGCATAGAAAAAGAGACACCTGCCTGAAATCTATGGGCATATGAACACCTCTGCTGCTTCCACTTCAGAGACTCCCTTCTGACTGTTTTCTCTCCTCTGGCTTCCTTACCATAGCCTGGCAAATTAACCTGTTCTGATCCTCTTGTTACATCACAACTGTATTCCCCCTTGTGTTGAATGGGCTGAATCCTGGCAAAAGATCCTGCCAACTCAGATCCTTCCATGGTAAAAACTCTCTTATGTTTTCCTTCCCATCATCCTTGAAAGGCAACTTCCCAGCTAAACTGTGACTTGGACTCAAGAAACTCAGACTCACACCCTAGTTTAAAGGAGATCCAGCTGGATCGCGCCATTACCATTTGGTGCCCACTCTGAGAATAAACAGATTTTAGCATCTAAAGCTGCCACCCTAATATCTTTTGACAGCTCTAAGTTTTCTCAAAATGTTTTTAAAAATTTTAAACCTCATTTATATAGCACTTTACAAGTTAAGCAGTGCTTTCCTCACCCTATGAAGTAGGTATTATATGTATTATATCATTTTCATTTTATAGATGAGGAAACTGGAATCCAGAGAATTGTCTAATATCATATAGTAAGTAGCAGAGTCAAGACTCAAACCCACATCTAGTATTCTTTTCACTATACTATGCTGCCTTGTATTACTTTTAGTTACCTAAAGAGTATTCAGAGCTTTCTCTTTGCTTCGAATCCAAGAGGGGAAAAAAAAACTTTGCAAAAAAAAAAAAAGATCTTGACAATATAAGAAATTCATCCAGCTTTTATTCTTGACATAAGAATGTATATATTATTTTTAAAGTTTCTAGTTCTATAAATTTAATAAAAATTACTAATATAAAATAAGAAAATTTGACAGCCCTTATCTCTCTCTATATTCTACCTTCTCCACTCCTCTTCTGCCCCTCAGCACTGTCTATATCTAGAACATATTAAGAACTTAATAAATGTTTTATTTATATATCTTAGAGATAGATTAGGTCAAAAACTATGCCAACCCAGCCTTCTACTTTCTTTTTGTCTTACCATCAGTCTAAGTTTGACACCAGACTTACTTCTTAGTTGTCATTTAGCTGAGTCAGTGGACCATGGAAAGATAAAAAGGTTGTTAGACTTAAATTGGTCTACCTCCCTTTTGCCCATCTCTTATCTAGAATTTACTGTTCATTTAGAAGGTTATATACAAAGGGTGATTCAATAGCATACTGTATTAGTAAAGAAAGCAGCATTCTACATGAGTGAGTGCTGTTTCTGGGCTATTTAACCTTTATATAATGCAACCTGAATAATAAAAGAGCATGCTCATCAAATATTCAGATTACATTGAGCTGGGAGCAAATCCATGAAGAAAAGAATCAGAATTCCACCTCTAACCCATGTTGTTAGCCTTTCTCCCACCTTTCTCCCACATTCCAAAATGCATAAAGTCCGACTTCCTCCATGAAGCTTTGTGTAAGTCTTCCAGCACATGAACTCTGAACTCACACTCTGTCTGCACTTCTCCCTTTGGTATGTAATTATACACCCTGTTATATTGTTCAATCAACAAGAATTTATTTACCACCTATTGTAGGCCAGCCATTATGATAAACCCTGGAGATACAAATACAAAAGATAATATAGTCTCTGCCATCCAGAAGTTTACTTTCAACTGGGGGGAGGAGGGATGGGATATAAAGACAGGAGATGTGCAAATAAATAGAAAGTGATTTCTGGTGGTGGTGGCAACTAAGAACTGGATGAATTAGGAAAAGAATCTTGAAGGAGGTGACATAAACTGAGTCCTGAGAGGAACAAGGGTGAGGAGCAAGAGGTGGAAATGATATGGAAGAGCATTCCAAATACAGAGATTGGGCCTATTGTGCTAGTGATTTTTTAACAACTAGGTCTCTAAAGAAACAAATGTGCACAATACACTTTTAAGCTTAATCTGCATTATTAACATTAATAACATTGTCTCCATCTTAAGTCCAAACAATCAACAAGACAATAAGTCTAAGCCCTGACTTGTATCATTTGCTGATTTCCTGAGTGTAAAATGCTCAACCTGAAAATTTAACAATTAGTTCTCTCCAGTTTGAATTAGCTCCAGCACACCCCTGGTGATACAGAGGCATGGAGTTAGAAGATGGACTTTTGTATATGTGATCAATTAATAAGCCAGTTTGTCTGGAATACAGAGTTTTTGAGGAGTGGTGTATTATATGTGAGCAATGCAAAGAAGAAAAATAGCTGTTTCCTGCCCAGCCCACCAGTTAAAAATGGAATCCCAGGCCCTGTCTTAGTACTTCATATGCTTACCTTCATTGACATTGTTTTTATGTATGTCTTTTATCTCCAACAAAACTGTAAGACTGTCAGCATAATGTACACTCCTTGATAGCCATGTTTTGTCTTTGTATGCCCCGACTATGTAAACTGAGCTCTCTGGTGCACGGCTTTGGTTATAGCAGATATTTAAGAGAGCTACATCTTACATGTTTTCTACCTCTCTAGCGACAGCATGGTGCTGAGCATATAGTAATTGTTTAATAAATATTCATTGAATGCATTTGAACACTATCAAATTCTACCATTTCTATTTGCTTAGCATCAACCCCAAAGTTACCTCTTTGCTTCATTTATCTAACTACTCTCTTATGATCTCTACTTTATTTTTTTATGTCTATAGTCAAACATTGTAAATACATGAATTGCAACCACTGATTTCCCTTCTCAGTCACACCAGTTTCCCACTTGCTCCCCTATAACATAGCTTCAACTCTCATTCCACCCTACCATGTATGCTTTTTCTAATTATCAAACTAAATGACTCTTTCTTAATTTCTTTATCCTTAAGTTCTGCATTTGACATGATTGACTATTGATTCATAGTAAAATTTTTGTCTTGATTTCAATGACATTCAATTTCCTTCGTTGTCTTCTTATTTCTCTGACTAGTATTGTTGTCTTTGATATCTCCTCTTCCTCCTCCTCTATTCTAATGCTGGTTTTGCCCACAAAGTTTTATGTTTTGTTTTCTATTCTTTTCTCTTCATACGTATCCCTTGGTTATCTTATTGACTCTTATGTCTTCAACTGTTATAATAGAGAGGGAAAAACAAATCTATAAATAATTTCAACAAATGTAAATGTGATGAACTTGCCCATGAGATGGAAGATGGCACCAAAAGTGATACTGCCCCTCAGGACTTCTGCTCCCTTTTGACTGAAAATGCTCTTCTCCATCCATGAACTATGACCCAGAAGTGGGTATAGGCAATGAAGTTGCCAAAAGATATCCAGTGCTGGCATACGTATCCCCTGTAATCTCTTTCTTACCAGTTGCCAGGTCACTATACTGTCTCTGGCTTGAGAACTCTGGAATCTGCTGCTGCTGTTTCTCTCTCCACAACCTGGTCCCACCACTGGTATTTCATCCATATAGTCTTTGGGTCAACCTTTACTCCCATGAAATAGATCTCTCTTTCCAACCTCCTAAGTAATCTTGGGAAGGAGGAATGTCTCACTCTGGCTTTTATTGGCTCTGACACTCCAGAATTTGATTTGAGCCATTATGTTAAAGTTGTTTGGAGGAGAATATTGAGAGAGCTCACTTGATTCCTTCCTCTACTCCACCATATTGACTCTGATCTTAGAAATTCCTACTAGTTATATTTCTTAAGAGTTACTCAAAAAAAAAAAGAGTTACTCAAACTCTCTTTGAAACTTGATTAGCTAAGGAAACTGGCTCAGGTTGTTGATATGGCTTCATGGTCAATTGAGTACAACAGATGATGAGGAGCTCCAACCCTCTAAGGTTTCTGATTATGGATAATCAGTAAGGACCAACACTAGAAAGTTATGTTCAGATGAATCAATATGGTATTCTCACTGAATCCTTTTCCTGTTGACTATGTAAAATTTCTGTTCTTAACCGTCATATGGAATAAAAGTGCCTCATTTTATTCCAAGATTGAGTTAAGCTACCATTAGGCCTTTCCTACAACACCTTCATAGAGGCAAATAAGTAAACAAAGTATCCCAGCAATGTCTTTTCCATGATGCCAGGGTGCTGGTAAATGAAGCATTCACTGTCTGCTCTACCACACTAGTCCAGTAAAAGTGTGGGATACTATAAGTTTCTATACATAGTAGAATATTTGAGTATGTGAGTAAAATCTCTCAAAAGTTGGCTTACTTCAAATGAATGTAAGGTGGAACCATGTAAATAAGAACATTTGTTCAAAAAACTCAATTTTTCTCATTAAATGAAACAGTAGTTTATCTATGTAAATAAAACAAAAGACACAAAGGTGTGTTTTACAATGTAAAATAAACCATTTAAAGCCATTCAATGATGAATGTTTAGTGAGTGTCCAAAGGGTGAATAGCACTGAATACAGCTGACCTGAGAAAAGTAGTACTAGAATATAATCCAAAAAATGGCAGAATGTATCTACTCAAATTTAAGGCAAACCACTTAACATCACAGAAATACAAGTCTATGCCCCAACCACTGATGCCAAAGAGGTCAAAGTTGATAATTTCTATGAAGATATACAACATCTGCTAGAAATAACACCAAAAAAAGATATTACTTTCATCATAGGAGATTGAAATGCTAAAGTAGCAAATCAAAAGATAATTGGAATAACAGGCAAGTTTGGCCTTAAAGTACAAAATGAAGTAGGGCCAAAACTAATAAGTTTTGTCAAGATAACTCACTGGTCATAGCAAACACTCTTTTTCAACATCCCCAAAGGCTACTCTACACATGTTCATCACCAAATAGCCAATAAAGAAATTATAAGGAATACTAAGTGCTGCAGAATCAATGCTTTTAAACTATGGTACTAGAGAAAACTTTTGAGAATTCCTTTGACAGCAAGGAGATCAAATCAGTTAATACTTAAAGAAATCAATTCAGACTGTTCACCAGAAAGTCAAATACTGAAGCTAAAGCTTAAATACTTTGGCCACATAATGAGAAGGCAGGAGTCATTGGAAAAGACCCTGATGTTGGAAAAGATTGAAGGCAAAAGGAAAAGGGGATAGCAGAGGATGTGACAGATAGGTAATATCATGGAAATAACAAACATAAACTTGGAGAGACTTTGAGAGATAGTGAAGGATAGAAGGGCCTGGCACAATATGGTCCATGGGGTCATGATGAGTCAGACATGACTGAACAACTGAACAACAACAGCTAACGTCAATACTTTAGTGTTGAATCAAATGTTATCAATTAAAACACTCCAAATAAAACTGAAAGGAAAATTGTTAAAGTATCTATACAACTCTGTCATTTAGAAAAATAACATTTCCTACTCTTTGGACAATAGAACTCTGAATTTACATTTGCCTTTTAGAGAACCAAATTTCCTCCTTAGGTTTTTCATTTTCTGTTGGGAGTATTACAAACAAAAATTATTTCTAATAGAATGTAGCAGCTAGTTCTTTGTTTTAATATGAGGAATTCGTTTTACGTATTATATCCATTGAGACTCTCACTCCTTCAGTTACTAGTTCTATCCCTTTCATGAAAATGTTTTATATTTATTTTGCATATATTTTGTATTTACTTATCTGTGTTTATGTTGGTTCTCCCCTCCTGACTTAACTCTAAGTTCCCTGAGGGCAAGGATTCTTGATTTTTGTCTTTGTATATCTAACACAATGCCTGGCACAGAGTAGGAGATGCTTGATGTTTGTTAAACACCTTCTTTTAAAAAAATTTTTTTAAGGCAATTGGGGTTAAGTGACTTGCCCAGGGTCACACAGCTAGTAAGTGTCATGTGTATGGTCTGAGGCTGGATTCGAACCCAGGTCCTCCTGACTTCAAGGCCAGTACCCTATCCACTGTGCCACCTAGCTGCCCTGCTTGATGTTTGCTAAATGAATTAATGAAGACATGTCCTTTTCACATGAAGTTAAACTACATAGACCAAGCTAACAAAGGAAATAATGACATCTTGTTTTCACTGAAGCTTTTTTTATATCCATACACACATGCACACATGCATGCATATATATATACATATATACATACATATATATACATACACACCCCTACATACACTTATTTGTCTGTATGTATATACACCTATAGAATTTTAAACAGAATATATATGATTTATCTCTACTTCAATACAAATTTAGAATCGTTTTCCAAGATATAAATTAGGAATGAATTTTAGCCAGCATTCAGTATTGACTTTTAAATTGAATTTTCCAGATACCATTAATGATTCCCAAGCCAAAAATCAGCTTCAAAATCAATTTTGTTTTAAGATAAGTAATTTTAACAATGTCTTTCTTTCATATTTTTACCAATTATCATCATCATTATCTTCACCTTCACCTTCTTCATCAAATAATGATCTCTACCTAAAGTTATTTTAAGTTTGAAAATCAAAAAATACAACATTCAGAAAGGATGTCATCAAAGGAAGTCATATTATCCTTCAATTTTGTGGTGTCCTCCAGATTCCCTGCACCATGGCTCTTGGAACATGAGGTAGACTTCTATTTCCTATAATGAGATATGAGACATAATGAAAGTACCTATTATAATGGTATAGGCTATGGCCAAGAAGGTGGTTTTTAACAAAATTGAGAGAGAGTGGATTGCATTCCCACAGAAATTGTGGAAATTCAAACTGTGTCCAATCTTAGAAATGTCAAATTGCCCAGGTTTTTGATCTTTGCACCAAAGGAAAAAACTACAAATTCCACTGTTTGGAACATTGAATGGAAGAGTATTAAAGGAGACCATTATTATAATCCCAGCACCAATGAGTCCTTCAAGAATTCTAGGATTTGTTGACATTTTTATTATAAATCCATTTTGTGGACTTTCTAACTCATCCAGTATTATTCAGCTGGAGCTAAAATTTGGAACATAAGATTGTAGTTCACAAGGGATTGTTTTTCCAGGAATTAGAGAAAAAAGTTTTGGATATCACCTGGTTAAAAAACATAATAGATTTTTTTTGATTCATGTAGTTTTTTTTTAAACCACTACTCTCTTTTCTCCTTCTTTTATTTATTTCACAGTTCAGTCAGCACAAAAACATTACAAATCACCTATTATGTATGTGTCAGGCACTGTGTTAGGCATCTGTTATTGTTCGGTCATTCAGTCATGTCTGACTCTTCATGGCACCATGGACCATAGCACCCCAAGCCCTTCTATCCTCCACTATCTCCTGAAGTCAGTCCAACCTCATGTTTGCTGCTATCTATCCATCTCATTCTCTGCCATCCCTTTTCCTTTTGCCTTCAATTTTTCCCAACATTAGGATCTTTTCCAATGACTCCTGTCTTCTCATTATGTGGCCCAAATATTTAAGCTTCAGCTCCAGTATTGGGCCTTCCAGTGAATAGTCTGAATTAATTTCTTTAAATATTGACTTATTTGATCTCCTTGCTGTGCAAAGGACTCTCAAAAATCTTTTGCCACACCACAATTCTAAAGTGTTGATTCTGAGGTGCTCAGCTTTACTAATAGCCAATTCTCACAGGCATACAATGCTACCAGAAAAACCATTGCTTTGACTATATATAGCTTTGTTGGCTAGGTGATGTCTCTGATTTTTAGTATGCCATCCAGATTTGTCATAGCTTTCCTTCCAAGTTGCAAACACCATGCAAACACAAATGGAAACGATCACTGTCCTAGAGGTTACATTCTATTGGTTGAATACAACATGTTTACAGAAAAGCAAATGTTGGATATATGTGTGTGTTGTATGTGTGTGTTTATATATACATATCTGTATTTCAAAGTAAATATGTTGTACATATATTATACATATATGCCTATTGTGTATATGTTGCTATACATATATACATATATTATAGTACATGTGAACATGTGTGTGTGCGTGTGTGTGTATGCCAAATACAAGGAGATTGGGGGGAGGCATTATCTGGGGGATGATGTGGCACTTGAACTGAGCCTTTAAGGGAGTTGAGTGTTTCAGGAATCAGAGATGAAGAAGGGAAGTATTCAGGAAGCAGCCTTTACAAAGATACAGGGGCAGAAGCTAGAATGTCATGCGTGAGGGGCAAAGAGTGGACCAATTTGCTAGATTTCAAAGTGTATGAAGGGGAATGAATATTTAACACACTAGAAAAGTAAGCTGGAAACAAAGTGTGAATGACTTTAAATGTCAAATAGAGGAGTTTACACGTGATCATAGAGAAGACAAGAGGGAGTCATTGGAGTTTCTTGAGAAGTGGAGTGACATGGTCAGACCTGTACTTTAAGAATATCAAACAATATCAACTTGATGGCTATATGGAGAACGGATTGGAGAAGGAATAGAATGGCTGTAGGAAGACTGATTAGTAGGCTATTGCAATAGACCACACAAATGGTGATGAGAGCCTGAATTAGGTGGGTACTGCTTTTACTGGAAAGAAGGGGACAGATTTGAGAGGATTCTGCTGAGAGAGATTCTGCTGAGGAGGCAGAATCAATAATATTAGACAATTGTTTGCTTGTGTTGGATGATGGAGAGTGAAAGTAAAAGATGACTCCTAAGTTGTGAATCTAGGTGCCGAGGAAAATGATGATTCCTTGACAGAAATAAGGAAGGTATGAGCAAGAGTAGATCTAGGCAGAAGATTAAGTACTGCTTTGGATATGTTAAATACTCCTTATAGGACATCTAGATAGAGATACGCAACAGGCATTTGGAGATGCAGGACCATTAGCTGCTGTTGTTGTTGTTGTTGTTCATTTGTCCTTAGTTCTCAAAAAGGAAAGATGATGCCATGACTTGGAAGTAAATTGGATTTCAGTGAGGGAGTACAGAGCAAAGTCACCAGTCTCACTTTCTCCTCCAGAGTCATCTGGGTCCAGTGGCAAAATTTAAAGCAGGATGACTGGAGATAGCCCCTGAAGGGGTGGTAAATCAAATACAGAAAGCATGATATTGGTGTATAACATGCTAACGAGTAGCCAGAAGTCTCCATGTCTTTTTCTATTGGCCAAGTCTACAAAATAGCTTAGAGATCTCGCAGAGATAGTAGTCTTTTAAGAAGACTGGCATCTTTTCTTCTAGTCTAAACAAGAAATATTGAAGGAATGGCCCTTGAGGCAGAGTCAAGATGGCAGAGAAAAGGTGGAGACTCACTTGAGCTCTCCTCAAAACCCTTCTAAACACCTTTAAATAATCCCATAAAACAATTCCTAAAGTGGCAGAACCCACAAAAGGACAGGGTGAAATAATTTTCCAGCCAAAGACAACTTAGAAAGTCCACAGGAAAGGTCTACCACACCTGGTGAAAGGGGAGAACAGTCCTGCACAGTCCAAACCAATGCAGACTAGGCCCCAGCAAACCAGGAGCAAGCCTTAGGAGCCACTAAATCAGCAGTAGCAGTGGTTGCTTCCAGAGCTCTCGGTCCACAAATGGCAAGGGGGTTGAATAACTGATCAGAAGAGGATTACAAGGGTCTCTTTACTGGCACTGGAGGCAGGATTCTGCTGCTTTGCCCATATTCAAATCTGAGTCCTGGGTGGCAATCCTAGGGTAAAGAGGAGTACTAGTACACCAGAGCTTGTAGCTGCAGTGGAGCAGGGACCCTCATTACACTTCCAAGGCAGAAAAGAGTGCTTGTGGTTACTCACAGACCAGGGCACATGCCAGGAAAGTAGTAAACAAATCTTTCCTTAGATCACACTGCCTTGAAAGAGCTGAAAACTTACAGGTCCCCAGAAGTATCTCTGAAAACAGCTGCACAAAACCCCTAAAGCTTGTAACAGTTAGCCTTCCACCCTGGAAGCAGAGCCCCACTTTAACAAAGAGTCAAAAGTCAAGAAATAAACTGGAAAATGAGCAAACAAAAAAAATCTGACTATAGAAAGTTACTGTGGTGACATACCATGAAAGAGCTCAAAATGATTTTAAAAATAAAGTAAGAGAGGTAGAAGAAAGATTGGGAAGAGGAATGAGAGTGATGCAAGAAAATCATGAAAAAGTCAACAGCTTGTTAAAACAGACACTAAAAAATACTGAGGAAAATAACACCTTGAAAAACAGAAGAGGCCAAATGGTAAAAGAGATACAAAAAGCCAATGAGGAGAAGAATACCTTAAAAAGCAAAATTGGCCAAATGGAAAAAGAGGCACAAAAATTCACTGAAGAAAAAATTCCTTAAAAGGTAGAATTGGCCAAATGGAAAAGGAGTTACAAAAGCTAACTGAAGAAAATAACTCCTTAAAAATTAGAATTGATCAAATGGGAGCTAATGACTTCATGATAAGTCAAGAAATAATAAAACAAAACCAAAACAATAAAAATGTAGAAGACAATCTAAAAAAAAGATTTCATTGGAAGAAACAACTGACCTGGAAAATAGATCCAGAAGACATAATTTAAAAATTATTGGACTACCTGAAAGCCATGATGAGAAAAAGAGCCTAGATATCATCTTTTAAGAAATTATCAAGGAAAACTGCCCTGATATTCCAGAACCAGAGGGTAAAATGGAGATTGAAAGAATTTACCAGTCCCTTCCTGAAAGAGATCCCAAAATGAAAACTCCCAGGAATATTCTGGTCAAATTCCAGAGTTCCCCGAGCAAGGAGAGAATATTGCAATCAGCCAGAAAGAAATAATTAAGGGGGCAGCTAGGTGGTGCAGTGGATAGAGCTCTGGCCTTGGAGTCAGGAGGACCTGAGTTCAAATCTGGCCTCAGACACTTGACACTTACTACCTGTGTGACCCTGGGCAAGTCAATTAACCCCATTACCTAGAAGAAGAAAAAAAAACAATTCAGGTATTATGGAGCCACAGTCAGGATAACACAAGATTTAGCAGCCTCTACATTAAACAATTGACAGGCTTGAAATATGACATTTCAGAGGGCGAAGAAGTGAGGATTACAACCAAGAATCACCTGCCCAGCAAAACTGAATATAATCCTCCAGAGGAAAAATGGATATTCAATGAAATAGAGAACTTTCAAGTATTCTTGATGAAAAGACCAGAGCTGAATAGAAAATTAACTTTCAAATATAAGACTCAAGAGAAGCATAAAAAGATAAACAGGAAAGGGAAATCATAAGGGACTTAATAAGGTTAAACTCTTTACATTCCAACATAGGAAGATGATAGTTGTGACTCATAAAAACTTCCTCATTATTAGGGCAGTTAGGAGTATATATAGACAGATAGCACAGGAGTGAGTTGAATATGAAAGGATAGTATCTAAAAAAATAAAATTAAGGAGTAAGAAAGAGGAATGCATTGGGAGAAAGGGAAATGCACTGGGAGAAAGGGAAAGGGAGGAGTACAATGGGGTAAATTATTTCACATAAAAGAGGCAAGAAAAAGCTTTTACAGTGAAGGGAAAGAGGGGGGAGGGGAAGGGGAGTGAGTGAACCTTACTTTCATCAGAATTGACTCAAAGAGGGAATAACAAACATAATTGGGTATAGAAATCTATCTTACCTTACAGGAAAGAAGGGGATAAGAGAAGAGAGGCATGATAAAAGGGAGGGAAGATTGGCAGAGGCAGTAGTCAGAAGCAAAACACTTTTGAGGAGTGATAGGGTCAAAGGAGAGAGAGAATAGAATAAACAGAGAGGCAAATAGGATGGAGGGAAATACATTTAGCAATCATAACTGTGAAAAAAATTTGAAGCAAGTTTCTCTGATAAAAGGCCTAATTTCTCAGAAAACTGAGTCAAATTTATAAAAATAGGAACCATTTCTCAGTTGATAAATGATCAAAAGATATGAACAGTTTTTAGGTGAAGTAATCAAAGCTATCTATAGCCATATGAGAAGGTGCTCTAAATCACTATTGATTGGAACAATGCAAATTGAAACAATTCTGAGATACTACCTCATACCTATTAGATTGGCTAAGGTAAATGACAAATGTCAGAGGGGATGTGAGAAATTGAGACATTAATGCACTATTGGTGGAGTTGTGAACTGATTCAACCATTCTTTAGAGCAATTTGGAATTATGCCCAAAGGGCTATACAACTGTGCATACCCTTTGACCTAGCAGTGCCACTACTAGGTCTGTATCCAAAAAGAGATTTTTTTAAAAAGGGGGGGGAGGGGAAGGACCTATATGTATGGAAATATTTCTAGTATCTCTTTTGTGGTAGCAGAGAGTTGAAAATTAGGATGCCCATCAATTGAGGAATGATTAAACTAATTGTGCTATGTGATTTTGATGGAATACTATTATGCTATAAGAAGTGATGAGAAGCATGATCCCAGAAAAACCTGGAAAGACTATTGCATTACATGATCTGATGCAAAGTGAAAAATGCTGTGGACAAAGTAACAACAATATTGTAAGATGATCAGCTGTGAATGACTTAGCTATTCTCAGCAATATAAGGATCCAAGACAACTCTGAAGGATTTATGATGAAAAATGCTATCCAGCCCCAGACAAAGAACTAATGATGTCTGAATACAGATTGAATCATACTTTTTTTTATTTTTCTTGAGGTTTTTTTGTCTATGTTTTCTTTCATAACATGATTAATATAGAAATATGTTTTGCATGACTACACATGTATAACTTACATCCCATTGCTTGCCTTCTCAACAAAAGGGATAGAAAGGGAAAAGACAGAATCTGAGAACTCAAAGTTTTAAAAACTAATGTTAAAAATTGTTTTTACATGTAATTGGGGAAAAATAAAATATTAAATAAATTTTAAAAAGAAACTAAAAAAATAATAGCCCTTCCTTATCCCTTCTAATTCATTGCAGGCAAATGGAATCAAGGTGAGAGGAGGTTTAAAAAAATCATCTATATGTCAGAACCTCAATAAGACTTACCATAAATTTAATTTTCAGCATGGGTCAGTGTTGGGAATTCTGATTTGTCCTGAACAGATTCACTTTATTTTTACTTTCAACAACCAACCACAGACTTCTTCCCCTGGATTAATTGAAGAATTTCTTTAATATAATACAAAGGAAGAAAAGAAGGTATGTAACATGTCTCATCTTTGTAAAGTATACAAAAGACATTTAATAATTAAATATAGTGATTTCACTGTGGTTGGGGGCTTGTATAACAATTATGGACTACTGGTTTTTCATCATCATCCTCATTGTTATTTGTATTTACATAATGTGGTTTGGGGTATTTTGGCCCAGACCTGCGATTTCATTGGCATAGGAAACTGCCAGGTACAATGCAGGTCAACTTCTGTGCAAATAGTAGTCTTAAGCAGTAGCCTGCAAGTCTTACAGTTGAAATGACTTACTCAGAGTCACACATCCAATATGTATTGGTTGTTTGTCCTTCGTTTTTGAAGAGGACCACCTGTGGCTCCAAGAAGCTGTAGTGTGGGCAGTGGCCACACCTCAGTAAACCATCTCAGTATATGGGCTAACTGACAGGACTCAAACTTGTCAGTGAGTTAGGGGAATGTCTTTCCCCAGTGGAAAAGATAGATAAGAACAATTTGTTTCAACGGTGGCTGAAGCAGGCACTGTGGAGTGCTTAGAGACTGGTCAGACATCAAAAGTTCCAAAGTCATCCATTTTATCCCAAGCCATCACCAGTCATCCTGACTTTTGTCCTGCTATTGTACTTTGATGACTCAGAAAGAGAGATCTGGACTGAGGATAGACCTCTTTGAGAGTGACGGATGAACAACATGAATATGAATCAATGATATCACAGGTGATAATTTGCATGTAAATTAGATTTAAGTGAGGCAGAATTGCACAAAGTCATCATTCTTACTCTCTCTTCTTTGAATCCAGTGGCAACACAAAAGTCAGGACAACTGGCCCGGATTGCAGTAGATGACTTCAGTATCTTTGATGTCTGACTAAGCTCTAAACACTTCACAATGTCTGCTTCAGCCACCTTCATAGCGATTGGAACAAATTGTTCTCATCCACTCATTCTGCCAGGGGAAGTCTTAACATGGTTGGGTAGGTATCTCCCTAATTCACCAAAAGGTCTGAGACCTGTCAGTTACCCTCAACTTACCAAGATGGTTTACTGGGACCACTGCACATGCTACAGTTTCTTGGAGCCACAGGTAAGAGTTTGATGAATCAGGTGGACACCAAAGGTAGATGAGCAGCCCTGAGAAGGGCTTGGCAAGCCCTCACACCAGAGGTGCTAGGTCTCCTAAACAGACCACATGCCCCAATATGTATTAGAAGCAAAATTTGAACCCAGGTTTTCCTGACTAATCAGCTAACTATTCATTGCACCCTACTGACACTCCTATAGTGTACTTACAAACACTTTCTTCAAAACAGCTATATGTTAATATTAATGTTCTAAATTTGCACGCAAGAAAAGTATGAGTAGCAAGATAAAAAGAGATCAAAAGATTTTATCCATCTGATTTCTTTTGGCATCCGCTCAGCTATACCATGTGGCAAAAGCACACAATTGTCATCCTTAACACTCAAGCTGTACTCAAAGCATAACAAATACAGAGTCAGAAAGGGCCTCAAAAGACATCCAGACCAAACCCCTCATTTTATAGATTCAGAAACTGAAGGCCAGAGAAGTTAAGTGAGTTACCCAAGATCACAGAGCTTAATATTAACTAGATTTTAATTCCATGGGACTAAGAAAGAGCTTTTTTAAAAAAATTTTCTGTAAAAAGTCCTCTCATAACATCTTCAACCTCCTGGAATAATTGAATTCCAGTTGATTGATCTTCAAAACATGATTGCAATTCATACTTCTATGGCTTAGCATTTCCTAGCATAAACCAGTCATCTGATCATTCTCCCTTACCAGGAATTTCTGGTTCTGGTTTTATTTTAAATTATAAATTCCTCCAAGAAACACTCATCATGAAGTCTTATGCCGATAGTCACATTCTAAGTTAATTACAAAGTATGCATGAAATAATTAAGATGGGGAACTGGCTAGATTTATGCTGAGTGTTATGGTTAATAACTCATCATTTAATCTGAACTATTTGATTATATTTTCCCATGCATCTTTGGAATGCAAGTACTTAGTAAAATTAAATTATTTTACAAAAAGGAAATTGAGTGTTAAGTACCTCAATTGTCTAAATTGGGCAGTCTTCACCCCTAAGGAAGGATTTGTCATAGGTGCTAGAATGCTAAAGGTTTGGTGGTTTGCTGTAGGTGAGTGGCCAAAAGTTCAAATGCCATCCAAAGTTGATCCAAACCTCTCTGGATTGGAAATATCACAAAAGTGGGCTTTTCCACAAAACTTCCAGTACTTCCTGTTTTTAGCTGAGCTGGAAATAAAGCGAGAATAGTCCTTCTTTAGGATATTTCGCTGCTTCCACTTTTGGTCCCACTAAAACCCAGCAGAGACCATAAGCATGACTAACCAAAAAAACAGTTTAGTGGGGAGGAGTTTGGGGCTAAGAAAGGGAGAGTTAATGGGAACAGAATTTCCTAACCTGATTACCACTTAACCACAGTTTGAATGTCCAATGTGCTCTGACTCACCAGAAACTGGTTCCAAAATAACACAAGAATTTCTCAAGCCAGATGATCAGTATAGTACATTGTTAATGATATTTCCAGAAAGAAAACTGTATCTTACATCGAGTTATAAACAAGAACAATTTTCCCTTGGGTCCAAAGGCACACATTTATTTTATTTTTCAGAATAGTTTTAGTGTTGGTGGTGGTGGTGGTGGTGGTATTGTGTTGTTGTTGTTTTTAAATAATGAGGGATAGTACAAACATCATGTCAAATTTTGGTTCAAAAAATCTGTTCCTACCAACAGACTAGATGACAGCTGATCATACAAAGAAAACTAGATGCACATAGATAGAGGATATACTGAATACAGACATAGAAAGAACAAAAAGAAATATTGGCCCTTAATGGACCATAGGATTGAGAGCAGGAAAAGACCAGAGGGCTTAGCCAGTCCAACCCCTTCATTTAATAAAGGAAGAAACAAGAGAATTTGCCAAAATAAGCAGCAGAAGCAAAATGTGAACCCAGATCCTTTGTCTCTAACCCCAGTGCCCCTTCATCATTACATTGCTTTTCCCTTGCCATGGCAGATGCAGGTATAGACACTCAATTTCTAATCTCCTAAAATGCATTTATTAAAAATTCCAAAATATCTAATATCTAAGATCCTTGAGCTAATAGGAAGCTCAGAAACTATTTAGCCAAACCTTCTTTTCCAGATAAAGAAAATGAAATCCAGGAAAGTTAAATGACTTTCCCAAGGTTACACAGGTAGGAAGCATCAGAGGTAAGGTTGGACCCAGGACTCTAGACTCCAGCATCAATGTTCTTTCCCCTGTCCTGCACTAGCTCTCAACTAGGCTGTTCTTTGGTCAATCATAATAGAACATTTAACCAGTCTACTTTGAGGAAAATACATATATAAAGCATTATTAATTAAATTAATTTAAATGTTATAAACATAAATTAACACATACTAGTTACCCAATAAAATAAATATAATTGTGGAGCTATAGACTTTTTCTCTAGACAATATCAGTGATAAAAAATAAATCCAGATTATGGTGTTTCTGGATTTTTTTGACTAATGAAATATGTGATTCAGGAAAAGTTTATGGGATATTTAAGTTTCAATTCAACAGACATTTATTAATAATAGTAGCTCACATTTATATAGCACTTTGAGATCTGCATAGCATAATACATAACATTATCTCAACTGTTCCTCACAACCACCCCATGAGGTAAATGCTATTATCACTCCCTTTATAATGATGACTAAAAATGAAGTTTAAGGACATCTACCTAGTCCAACAGCCATGCCCTCAAACATACTAAGAGGCCCAAGTAGGTTGAATTCTGTGCCATCAGCAGGGGCAATATAATACATCTGAAAGAACCATGACTCTGGAGTTGGAAGATGTATGACTTTGACCAAATCACTTAACCTCCCTGGGACTCAGTTTCCCCCTTTGTAAAATTACCTAGATGCCATCTGAGATTCTATCTAGTTCTAGATCTATGAATAAGCAGTACATCAGCTTAATGAAGTTGATGATGAAACATTGTATACAAAATGTATTACTTTCATCTCAGAGTCTCCATGTGACATAAAATTATAATAAACTGAGGAAGTATTGCTTGGGTTTCAATCCTGGATCCACCATTTACTAACAAGACCTTGAGTAATTCATTAAAAATTTTTCATTCACAGTTGCACCAGTTGTAAAATGGAGATACTAGTATCTGTGTTTTGTGAGTTACTCTTATTCAAATGAGATAATTAAATGATCAAATGAGGAAATAATTGTAAAGCTCTTAGCACAGTGCCTGACATATAATAAGCACTTTATAAATGCCAGCTATTATTAGCTGTTGTTGTTGTTGTTGTTGTTGTTGTTGTTGTTGAAAGCAGGATGTGTCCATGAATTCTTTACTATGCTAAAATATGGTTAGTCTAAATAACTAACTTCATCAAGACAAATTATAGCTAATACATATAGAATTTTTCACCTAATTTACAAATTACATTATGATGAAATAAGTGTTAATACTGATTTGTCATGACATAAAGATATCTGTATTCTTATTTTCTTTTTAATTTTTTATATGTGAAATCATTAAACTCTATTAGAAACTTTAAAAAAAAGAATATAAATTCAACATTACTTTCAAAACTGTCTTAATTGTTTGTGTTTCCCTCTGAACTTCTTTCTCTTCTCTTCTGTGTGTTTTTAAAGATTCTGCTATGACTCACTTTTCTTTGTTTTCTCCTTTTTTTGGCAATACTATTATTAGGTTCCTCTTCCTCAAATCCTCTTCCTCCCAAAATAAAAGGGAAAAACATGATACTTGTAACAAATAAACATAATCAAGTAGTCAGAAATAAAAATTATTGCACTGTAGTAGTCCTTACCTGCTCTCAAAGTACATTAAGTAGATTCATTTAAAAAAAATGAGCAGATAATTAGTATAACAACAAGAATGATGGTGACACTTAGACACAGCAATGGTTTAGAAAAGTAACATAGCATACACAAGTCAATCACAGAAACTTGCTTTACACACAGTAGGGCACTTAAAAAAACTAGTGTAGAATGAATAAACAGAAATGAGAATGCTACTCAATGGCAACTGTCACTCAAAAAATTATGCATAAAAATGTGCATAAAAATGCAAAAAGAATCCTCTATAGAAAGATTTGGAAGTCATCACTGTAGGAGATATTTGGAGAAGCTCTGGAACTAGTATGAGTTCATGATGTTTTCTATAACACCTTAAATTACAAAGACTGGTGATGCATATACACTATCAACTACCTGAATCCCTTACTCTTTATATAACTCATCTACCACAGTCTCCATTTACCTGAGGACTATAGAATGCTCCTAGGAAAAGTCAACCAATCATGACCAATAGGTTCTCTTACAAATAGCATTATCTAATCTCAACTGGTCTGCCATGGCTGTAAGGAAATCCTTTTTCATCTTCTTGAATAATTATCATAATCTTCCTAGTAGCTATTCCTAATTTTTTCCTATTTCCTCAAACTTCCTATATCACTTCCTCTATTTATCTCCTAACAGGAGACCTTCCAACCTGCTTCATTGGGGAAATAGAGGCAATTCTTGAGTCTCTCTCTCCTCTTCTGCACTCTGTATCAAAACTCCCTCTTCAACACCCTCGCTTGTCTCCTCCTTTGTTGTGATCCCTGCTTAAGAAATGCCCTTTCTTCTTGCTAAGGTCAGCCCTTTCAGTCTTGCTCTCAATCATATCCCTTCTCATCCTCTCAAGGAACCTCTCCCCTCAATCTTTCCATCTCTTTTCCCCTGGTCTTCAGTCTCATCTGATCCACTGACAGTTTCTCTGACACCTACAAACATATTCAGGCTCATCTTATTCCAAAAAAACAAACAAATAGAATAACTTTTCATCACTAAAGCCACAGGGCCAGCCTCAATTCTCTTTTTAATGATCAAGAATAGTGTTTAATAAGAAGGCATGGATGGATAGGTCAGAATCTCTACTATTGAAAGGAGGACCCACACCAGTAAAATCATAGACCTAATGAAGTATGTATTTTTTTTATTTAAAGTACTGTGGAAAGACAATTAACATGGATTTATTTAAAATTCATATTTATGTAAAATTTTATTTACAAAACTTTCCTTGAAACAACTCTGTGAGGTAAGTAGTGAAAGTATTATTATCCCCATTTTAGAGATGAAGAAACCAAGCTTCAGAACATTAAAGTAATTTGGCCAAGGTTTCACAGAAAATATATCCAAGGTGGGACTCAAGAGTCAGTGCTATGTAATGGAAAGAACATTGGATTTGGAATCGAAAGGCCAGGGTATGATTATTGATTCTGCTAACCACCGTAGGAGTGGAGGATGAGTCAAAGTGCAAGATCATGTCAGTATTTTTGGCAGGGTCATTTAGGGGTAGCAGAGAGTGGGAAGATGTACTGTTTATGAACAGTTTGGTAGGCCAGCCCCAGTGATGAAAGAATAGTAGATAGAGTATTTGGTAAGAGGCAATGAACTTTGTGGTAAATATTAGGAAGGCTTGAGGGGGAGAGATCTATGGTGTACTGGGATTTCCTTGCCACAGGAGCTACCTATGGTGTTTGACCTTGGGTCAGCCTCCCCTATGTTGTCAGTGTGGTGTGTAAAGGATGTCCACAAGTGTTTGTTCTGATCCAGAGTCATGACTTGGTTGCTCCAGTATACTCACAAAGCATGTATCAGAATGAAGAAAAAGGTAATTATGAATTTGTGAGGTCAGATTCAGGCTAAGCAGGAATATCTGAATTTTATCAACTGGGCTTGAAGTTTCCCATTTCCTATCTCTAGAAAAGGGTGCTTTGGCCCTGTGCCCACTAATCAAATGGCTTCTCCTATAAAACGATAGCTTTTTTCTGCTGCTTGTATATATACTACAATGCAGGATACTGTAGTTACATACTTATTATAGCTTAGCTCATAACTGCCCTATTAAAATTTATACCCTGCCCCAACATCTCCCAAGTGCTGGATTGTACTCTGATGTTTGTAGGGACATGGAAGCTTATGCCACTGTTTGTCATATGCACACACAGACACAAACATAAATTCATCATCCTGGGCCTTCAAGGGCTATTTAGAAGCATATGAAGATTTGAACTCTTCAATGACAAAGCAATCTCTCTTTTGTCTTTTGATCTCTGAATTTCTTATTTGCTGTCCAACTCTGCTAAACACTGTTCCTATCCCCACTTTTATTCAACTCCACAACTCTGTTAACCTTTCTCTGTTCTCTTTCCTCTTCTATTTCTTCCCTTTTTTTCATCCCCTGCTGCCCCCCCTTTCATGTTTGTTTTCACACAAAAAGGTTGGCCTTTTATGCATGAATGGTCAATCAGATCATATATTTCTTTTCATATAACAAACCAACCAATCACAGAATGTTGGGTACTGCCTGTCATCTTTGAGCTTCCCATCTCCATGCTCTTTGCTTTTTGCTCTATGCTCTTTCATCACTGCAAGATCAGGTCCTTGTCCTTCAGAAAGAGGTTTTGGAGTTTTTATCTTGCAAACTTCTAGGTGAAGAGATATACTTAAGGCCTGAGGATTCTGGAAGGCTGGACTTGGGATAGCCGGGTTTTATTAGAATAGAATATTAGAGGTAAAAGTGATTTTAGAATTCCTCTAGTCCAACCCCATTATTTTACAAACAAGGAAACTGATCTGCACAAGGAACACAGATAGTGAAAGACAGAATCAGGACTAAAACACAGGTCTTCTTCTAACTGGCACTAACTTGAAATATTAGTCTTTAGGAAAGGGATAAAATGTGGCTTCCACTTTTTGTTAGGATTATACAAAAGTGTGTCTTCCATATTTATGGTTTGAATAGTTAAAAAAAAACATTCAGGCACCAAAGCACTATAGTTAGTCTGTTATTTCTCCCTACCATGACAAGCTTAGTCTACATGCAATGCATGACATTCTCAAGAAAAATAGCTTTAAAACCATAAAAGATTGATTGCAGCTGGTGAGACTAATTCAACATGCTGCAAGTTCCAAGGACTTGGATCTAAAATCCTGATGGAAAACCAACCTTATAGACTTTTAATATAGCAAAAGGTTAAGAGAATAAGTACTAACAGATCAAAAAATAGGAGGTAGAGAAAAAAGACAGGGGGAGAAAAAAGGGGATGGGGAGGCACTGTTCCCAATCCAAATAGTTTTTAAAATGAAAACCAGGATATGAAAAGAACTAAAACATGGGAAAATGAATACATGCCCATAGTTTTGCATTATTTAAAACTAACTCTAGAATGTTCCTGCTCCCCAGAATCCTAACACAATTTTATGTTTCTATTGGTGTCACATTGTCAAAGATGCTCTAGTAGATTCTGGGACCACAGCCATGATAACTTAATTATCTTTAGTGCTTTTCAATAGTGAGAAGTTAAGAAATTGTTATTGAATGAGTGAAAAGTGTTTAGAACAAGTTTATGTCAAAAAGAAAATATGGGATATTGATCTTATATACTCCCATTTCCCTTAAAAAGCAATAATAATAATAACAGCTGGTTTTATATATTGATTTGAGGTTTGCAAAATGCTTGATGTATACTGTCTCATGTGAGCCTACTAATAACCCTGTGAGATAGATATTACTTTCCCCAATTTATAGATGAATCAAATGAGCTTCTGAAAATTATTTTGCTTTTGAAAAAGCAAGGGGATTCATTTTTTGCCTGGATCTCATTTCCCACAAAATCATTAACTATAACAGTGCATTAATAACACATTGAATTACTAAACATTCATTTGTGTGCTGAGCCAAGAAATAGCAAGCAGCTACGTGAACCAGTTAATCTGGACAAAGCATCTAGGCTAGAGAAATGAGGTAAAATGAGAAGAGGGAATGAGCAGTTATTAAGTATATACTATGTGCTAGGCATTGCACTGTTACACAGATCATTTGGTCCTCATAACAACTATGCAAGGTAGGTGCTATTGTTATCTCCATTATACAGTTAAGGAAACAAATAGAGACTAAGTGACCTGAATAGAGTTAGTAAGTATCTGAGGCTGAATTTAAATTTAGGTCTTTTTTTTTCACCTCACTGCCTGTAGATGGGCAATGGAGATTTGGCTTTATAAAAGACCTTAAAAGTAAAACAGGGGAGTTTGCATTGGACACAATAAGAAACAGAGCTAATATAGAATTCTAAGTAAGGAACAGGCATGATAAAATAGTATTTGAAGACTTATAGCAGTAGTGGATTTGAATTTGATTGTGGGGAGGATTTCAATTTGGCTGAAAGGTAGGATCAATCAATAAATATTAAGTGCCTATTACAAGCCAGGTACTGTGCTAAGTGCAGGGGATACAAAAATACACAAAATACAATTCCTCAAGGAGCTTACAAGCTAATGGGAGAAGTCAATATGTAAACAAATACATATAAAACAAACTATATACAGCATAAATAGGGGGAAGTTAACAGAGGGAAAGCACTGAAATAAGAAGGGTTGGGGAAGGCTTCTAGTAAAAGATGGGATTTTATTTGGGACTTAGAGGAAACCAGGGAAGTCAGTAGGTAGAGCTGAGGAGGGAGAGTATTCTGGGTCTGGGTCAGTCAGAAAAAATGCCTAGAGTGGAGAGATAAAATATCTTGTTTGGGGAAAAGCCAAGTGACCAGTGTCATTGAATAAAAGAGTATATGTCAGGGAGAAAGGTGTAAAAAGACTGGAAAGGAGAAAGAAGGCTATGCTATGAATGGTTTAAATGCCAAATAGAGCATTTTGTATTTGATCCTGGAGACAACAGGGAACTGCTAGAGTTTATTGAGTAGTAGGGGTGGTAGGGGTTGGAGGGAGATAACATGATCAGACTTGCACTTTAGGAAGATAGCTGGATGGAGGATGGATTGGAGTAGAAAGAGACTTGATGGGCAGATTAACCAGCAGGCTATTACAATAGATCATAAGTGAAGAGGGTCTGTACCACATAGGTGGCAGTGTCAGAGGAGAGAAGGGATAATATTCAAGAGATCCTGTAAAGATGAAATCAGGAGATCTTGACCACAGGTTGGTTAAGGGGAGAGGGGAGGAGGTGAGAAATAGTGGAGAGTTTAGGATGATTCCTAGATTGTGAGACTAAGGGACTTGGAGGATGCTATTCCTCTCTCCAAAAATAGGGAAGGTAAAGGAAGGAGGTTTTAGGAAGAAAGATAATTATTGTTTTCCCTTGTTCTTGAAGGAAACCAAAATGACATCACTATGTTGGGGTCAAAGTACAGTGTGTCTGACTATGGTTGATCAGACCAATATGAGCTTGGAAGGCTCTACCATAGGTCAGGCACAAATAATCTATGTGAAAATCTGAAATGGAGATATTTAAAAATTTGCACATCTCATGTTTCATTTGAGTTACTGCAATTCTACTTTGCTCATAGAGCACAGCCCCTTCTTTGATGTAGACAAACCATACCGGACACTTCTTTGACAGCATCTCCCGTGTCATGCAATCAGTTCCAGAGTTCTTCAGAGAGACTCTCCAAGTATACTTGCATCATTTCTTCTAACCTCCATATTAGCATTTGCCTTTTGTGAGTCCTCCATAAAATAATCTTTAAGGCAAATGTGTATTTGGCATTTGAACAACGTGGCCAGCCCATAGGAGTTGTTCTCTCTCCATTAGAGTTTGAATGCTTGACAGAGAAAGGACATCAGTGTCTGGTACTTTATCTTGCCAGGTGCTCTTCAGAATCGTCCAAAGACAAGCTATTCAATCTCCTGACATGGCACTGGTATACTGTCTAGATTTCACAAGCATACAATAATGAGGTCAGCACAAGAGCTCTGTAGACCTTCAGTTCCATAGGCAGTCTAATACCTCTTCTCTCCCACACTCTCTTTGAGAGCTTCCCAAACACTGAGCTAGCCCTAGCAACATCATCATCTGTGTGGAAAATATACTGCCAAGGTAAATGAACTTATCTCCAAAATACAGCGTTTCTCTATTTGCTGTAACATGTGGTTTCACATATAGATGGTGTGGTGCTGGCTGATAGAGAACCTATATTTTCTTGGTGTTGATCGCTAGGCCAAAATTGGCACAGGAAGCAGAGAATGGATCCATACTTTGTTGCATCTCAGCCTCAGAGGCTGCACTGAGTGCCCGATCATCTGAGAACAAAAAATCATGCACCACCTCTTCCTCCACTTTAGTCTCGGCTTGTATGTACCTTTCCCAGCTTGAATAATTTACTATCAGTGTGGTACCTGACCTTGGTGTCATTTTCACCTCCTTGAAGGTATCTGACAACATTGCTGAAAACATCATGCTAAAAAGCATGGGAGCAAGCACACAGCCCTGCTTTACATTAGTGACTGAAAAAGCACAACAGCATTATCCATTATTCAAAACCCATGCAATTATGTTATCATGAAACTAACATATAATACTAATGAACTTCTCTGTGCACCCAAATTTTTCCATAGTTTTCCACAAGCCCTTGCGTATGACAGTATCAAAGGACTTGGTCAGATCAACAAATGTGTGCAAACCTCTGTTCTGCTCCTGGCATTTCCTGTGGAGTTGTAGGGAAGCAAACACCATATCAACTATTCCTCAGCCCTTTCTGAAGCTGTACTGGCTCTCAGGCAGATGGTCATCTTCCAGGTGAAGGATCAGGAGGATTCTGGCAACAATCTTGCCAGCAATGACTAAGAGAAAGACACCCTGCCCCTCTGTGCTTGACACAGGACAATTTATTTCCTTTGCCTCTGTAGAGATGGACAAAAGGGCGTCCTTGAACTTCTGGGGATAACCTTCTCTTGCCATATAACCCAGAAAATTTTGGTCAGCTTTTGTATGAGCAGTGGACTCCCTGCCTTGTAAATCTTAGCTGGCATAGAATCAGCACCAGGTGGTTTGCCACATGAGAGGAACCAAATGGCGTTCAAAACTCCTTCTTCAATAGGAAGTTCAGCTAGAGAGGAATTGACTTTGACCTGAAGTATACAGTCAGTGACTTCAGCATCAGTCTGTTGAGAACCCCATGGAAGTGTTTAGCCCATCTGTCCAGGATCATATCCTTACCACTCATCAATGTGAATTGTTACTATCAACACAACTGAATTTCATCCACCTTCTTACTGAGTCAAGAATTCCGCATCTCTCTAAGCTTTGTTTTCACTTTACTTTTGATGGAGTTAAATGCTACCTCCTTAGATATGGATGAATTATCCTGCTGATAAATCCTGTAGAGTTCTCATTTTCCATTTAATATTCTGAATTTCCCCACCATTTTCATCAAACCACTCTTGATGTTTGTGAGTGTTCTGGCCCACATAAGTAAATGAAGTGCTGTACATCAAATCTCTGAAAGCTGCCCACTCCTAACAATACAAATAAGGAAATAATGTTTGCCCAAGGGAATTCCCATTAATGAGGAATCATGCTCATAGACAGATTACCCATGTATTACATATTCAATTTCCCTATTACTTAATAATCATTTATGCAAAATAATATTTGGAATGAAGGGCATAGTCTGGGAACAAATTCTCTTTCATATAATAGAAGTATATAGCCTAGAGAAAAAACAAACAAACAAAACCTCAATAAAGTAAGCGCCTACTATGCACAAGAAATTATTAAACCCATTTGAGTAATAGGGATAGGGATCATACCTCATGAAACTCTCAGGTGAGGAAACTTGCTTACCCTTGCAAACTAGCACTGTAATGTATAGTCTTAAGGAATTGTCTGGAGCACTAAGAAGAAAAGAAAGTGAAAGTCACACAGCCAGAATGTCTCAGAGACAGGCCTTCCTGGCTTCAAGGCTGACTCTCTATCTTTTACTCCAAGTCACCTCTTGAGTTAAAAACACACCTTAATATTATGGGACAAAGTAGATTATTCTCACATCTTAGGCCTGTTTCTGTTTTGTCGGTACAATTAACTTGATCTTTTTTTTTTTCTTTTCCAATATCCTGGTCAAAATGAAAAAGAAGGTAAAATAATATTTCATATTGTTTTAAATAAGAATAAAATTTTGAACTTTTTTGTACTTTAGAACATGGATTCACTTAATCATTAATATGATAATTAATCCTATTTTAAAATAATAAAATGTGATCAAAAAAGCAAGACAATATTTCAAAATGCTATAAATGCCATAGTACTGTAGAGGGGGTTTTGAAGTAATCAAGCCAACATGTAAGGTAGTATGATTAGTGCTGGATTTCAAATCAGAGCACTTGGATTCAAATTCCAGTGGCATCAATTACTGCCTCTGTTACCTTGGATATAATGTGTGTGTGTGTGTGTGTGTGTGTGTGTGTGTGTGTATTGCTCTCTAAATACATGAAAGACAATGTAGCATTGTGGATATAGGTCTGACCTTGGAGTCAGAAAGACCTGTATTCAAATTCTACCTCTGACATATACAGGGTGTTCCAAAAATCTTACTGCAGTTTTAAGTTAATTGCACTAATAAACACTAAGACTTTTAGTATAACTTGTATCCGCTGTGTAACTATGGACAATCACTCAACCTCTTAGTACCCTAAGCAACCTTATAATATTATAGGTGACAGGTAGAATGCTATCTACATCCATTGACAGAATGCCTACCCTGAAATCCAAATATATATATGTGTATGTGTGTGTATGTGTGTATGTGTGTATATATGTATGTATGTACACAAACATATATACACATATACGTATATACATTTGTATAAAAGGAAAAGATCATTAGCCAGAAAATTTTTTTTGTTTTAAAACTTTGTATTCAAACTACTCTTTGCCTCTCTGCTTTCTTCAGTGTCTTGTATGTATTCTCTTCTGCCTCTGCTGTGGCTTGCTGCTCACATGGGACAAAATATATTACCTAAGCATTCTGTATAATAAAGGTTTTAATTGCATATGAAGATGTAAACATACAATAATATGTAATCTCCTAATATAGAAAATAAAATATGACAATTATTAGATTTTTTTATTATACATATGTACATATATAGTCAGAGAGGAGAGAGTGAGAGAGAAAGAAAGAAAGAAAGAAAGAAAGAAAGAAAGAAAGAAAGAAAGA
>NW_020946557.1:24699851-24735667 GCF_900497805.2 Vombatus ursinus | reverse complement strand
AGAAAGAAAGAAAGAAAGAAAGAAAGAAAGAAAGAAAGAAAGAAAGAAAGAAAAAGAAAGAAAGAAAGAAAGAATCAGGAAGACCTGAGTTCAAATCCGGCTCAGATGCTTACCAACTATGTGACCTGGGCAAGTCACTTAACTTTCATCTGCCTCAGTTTCCTCAGGTATAAAATGGGAATAATAGTACCTACCTCAAAGAGTTGTTGTGAGAATTACATGAGGTAACATTTGTAAAGCACTTATCACAGGGCCTGGCACATAATTGTTGTTGTTGTTTTTGTTCATAATAGGTGCTAAATAAATACTTGGTCCCTCCTCAACTCCAATCTCAACAAGTCTTCTTAAAGGTTTCCACATCTACAAATTCAAACCCTAAAAGTCTTCTGTTTCCACTGATAGCTAGTTTTTGAGGTTTTGCACCTGATAAAAATATATTCTCCTCCTTCTAATGTTCTTTATAATAAGATCTTGAGGTCAGACTAGATTGGGTTGATCTGGAATGATTTGACCATTGACTGTTATAGAATTGATTCTACATCATTTAAAGACGCTTAAACTCTCCTTTAGTTAAAAAAGGGGATTCATTGACAATATAGCATGCATAAATACTTAACTACTGTATGTGTTTGACAGAGAGAAGGAGAAAGAAACACATGGGGAGAGACAGAGTCAGAGACAGAGAGAATTTTGTCTCTATAGAATTTCCACGTTACATACTGACATTAGAATCTAACTCCCAGGTAAGATGTGACTACATTGTCTTTTCTTAACAACTCTATTATTACTAAGAAATATGTTACATGTCTAACTATCAAAGTACATTAAAGAGGGGAAAAACATTTCTGCTTCAGTGCTAAGCATAATGCCTACACATCGCAGGTGTTTAATAAATGTTTATTTATTGATTGCACACTGTTAAAGGTCAATGAAAATACTTATACAATATTTGTATATATATATACACACACATATATATATGTCTTCTATGTAAAATAAGTTAAAAAGTTGTAAAAGCTCTAAGAAACAATAGCAGTACAAAGAACAGAAATTAGAACAATTTCCCATTTTGAATCTTTTTCTGTATATAGAAGCTAATTAATTCCATTTAAAATTGGTTAATGTTAATCCTCTTGTTTTAGGTATTTTGAAGTATGAGAATAATAACTTCATTAGGAAAAAGGGTCTGTCTATGAATTCATAAGAATGAAGGAGCTATTTACTAATGATTATCGTTGTTATAATCATAAAGAAAAAAAACACAATACTTTAGCAATAACATAGTAGATAGTTTTAGTCTGTGATACTGATAAAGTAACTAAAATGTCCATATCCCTTGACCCAAATATTCCACTACTAGGGTTAAACCCCCAAGGAGGCCATTGATAAGAAGAAAGTTCTCATATTACACTCAAATGTTTACAGCAGCACTTTTTGTGATAGTGAAGTATTGAAAATACAAAAGTAAACGCCCATCACTTGGGGAATGACTAAATAAATATGATATATGATATAATGTAATATTACTCAGTGGTAAGAAATGTTGAGTACAGAGAAGCATGAAAAGATTTAAATGAACTGATGCAGAGGGAAGTAAGCAGAGGCAAGAAAATAATCAACACAATGACTACAACAGTGTAAATGAGAAGAACAATCACAAAACAATGAAAAGTGAATTCTGCAAGAGCAAGCATGACTTCAGAGAAGAGATATGAAAAGATACCTTCACCCCACTCCTTTGTAGATATGGGAGGTCCATATATATGTTAATTACTTATATTTTCAGGCTTTGTGATCTATTTATCAGTTTTGCTGATTTTTTTCTCTCTTCTTTTTCTTTTATTTCCTAAAAAGTTACTATATGGGATGACTTTTTGGGATGTGGGATGGGAAAGGATACTGGGGAAAGTTTTGTGGTAAAAAAAAAATGAGACATCAACAAAAAGATATTTAAAAATAAACTCTATGATACAGTCAAATGTTTTAAATTTTAGAATGCTCTAAGACAACTAATTTAAGAATTAAGAAAGCATTTCTTTACACTTGTACTTTTAGATAGGGGTGAAATTTCTAAATATCTGACCTACTACTCTTCTCTATCACTTTACTCCAACTTCCTGTGGAAATGTACCACATTTGATGAAGCAATTTTACAAGAAAACTATATGTGTGAGAATCAGTAATAAGCACATACTGTTACATATGTCTTTTACTGGGAAGATAAATGTTCTCTGAAGGAGAAGTTGAAAATAGAAGCAGACATTTTTTAATCTCTGCCCATATTGTTAGGAAGTCAGGCTTATGCTCAGAAATTTTAATCATTTATTTGTTTGAACTAACCTTCCCAGACTTTCCTAGCCATCAGGACCTGTCATGTTCAAATTTCCCTAAGTATATTTGAATTTCTGAACTTGTATTTTAGCTGTGGCTCTAAGATTCAACCAAAATTTCCAACAAACCAATAACTGAAATCAAATCGTGGAATCATAAAGCAGTTGTTTCAAACTCAGAAAGAAACAAAAGACACTAACCCATATAGATGGATCCCTGTGGGTCACATATTGACCTAGAAAACCACATATTAACATTATAAATGTTCCATCATTTTTTATTTATTTTGTTAAATTTCCCAATTACATTTTAATCTGGTTCAGGCAACATTCAGGAGTATTGGTGGCTACCAAGGCCAGTCTTTGACATAAGGGACCATAGAACTGGAAAGATGTGTTCTGCCCCCTCTTGGAGCTTACAATCTAGAAGAGGAATACAACTTACACAAGTATACAATACTATTCAAGGTATAGTTTGTAATCTAATATAGAACTCCGATGTGCTCCATGAGGTTGGGGAAAGGAAAGATTAGTTCTTACTAGGAGGAGGGAGAGAAGTAGGAGCAAATATTTATTAAGCACCTACTATATGCCAGGTATTGCATACTTTACAAATATTATTTCATTTAATCCTCACAACAACTCTGGGATATAGGTGCTATTACTATCTTCATTTTATAGTTGAGGAAACTGAAGCAGACAGACATTAAGTGATTTTTCCAAGGTCACACACATGGTTAATAAGTGTCTGAGGCCAGATTTGAATTTGTGTTCTTAACTCCAGGTCCAATTCTCTATCCATTATACTACCTTGCTGCCTGCAAGTGATCATGGAAAACTTCCTGGAGGAGGCAGCATCTGACTTGGATCTAGAAAAATGAATATGATCTCAAAAGGTAGAGATGGAAAGGGGATGAATACTAGGTAAAGGAAAAAATGAGAGCAAAGGTAGATATGCAAAAATGCTATAATGAACATAGAACTTATGGAGGGGGATAACTGCAAAACACTGGGGTTTTTTTTTTAACTGTAAAATAATCCACTCATAAATGGTCCTTTTGTAACAATCTAAAACAGCTAAATCCTTGATTTTTCAATACTTTCCATGAAAAAGGATTCTACCAGTTCTCTCTAATATACACATTCCACATACCATGGAAACTGCCTATATAAGTGAAAAATTGGTGAGTGTCTCACATGGAATACTATAAGAAGTCAGATTCTGGAAATATTTTACTCCCATAACCTCACTAGCCACCTTGTTGTCATTTATAAAGCCTCCACTACATTTCCCATTCCATTCTCACTGACCTTTTCACAAACACACACACACACACACACACACTTTCTAGTTCTAGAACTGTAACAATCAATACTGTCATTGATACAAGAAAGGATCCGTTGATATCTTCCCCTATGGTTCTACTAACCATCCCCCAAACTTTTCAAACAAAATACATCTCTCAGGCTACTACTTCCCTTAACATAGCTCTCTCCTATTAGAATATAAACTCCTGGAGGGCAGAAACTGTTTTTACTTTTGTATTTGTGTGCCTACTGCTTAGAACAGTTCTTGGCACACATTAAGGCTCAATGAATTCTTTTTTTCATTCATCTATTCAGGGGACATTCTACTCTAGAACTACAAAGTTCAAAGAAATATTATCCAATGTCCATATTTATTTTAACTCAGTATTTTAATTTAGTGTAAATATGGGTAAGAATAAGTAAATAAGTCAATAAGAGAATATAAAGTTAACAAGGATGATATAATGTAACAAGTCTTCATATATAAAGAATATATAGAAATAATTGACAACTTTTTATAGGTTTGAAAATTTCCTCTAGCAATCTAAAAGTAGGCAACTGATCCTACATATCTCTCTGAAAAAGAAAATATTACCTCTTCTATGTCCTAAGGTCTGAGTTAATCAAAGTTTTTAGATCCTTTAGTGATGAAGATAGTCATATTTGACTAAGTTCAATCTAAAACCTAAAATACTATTTTTGCTATGACTAGTCTTACATCTCTAGACAGTTTTAATAATTACTTTCTTTGTCTTGTATTTGTTTTAATTTTTTCCAAAGAGGGGGTGGTGGTGGAATAAGGATATTATTTCTGTTCACTAATTCCTAGACATATGAGTAAGTATGTCACCATCCCTTACAACTGCATAATGGGATTTGTTCAACAAGGAACTATATATGTCTTACATGTAATATGTTCATACTTAGAAAAGTCTCTGTGGTTATTGAAGCCTTTTCATCTTAAGAATGAGGAATTGTTATTAGAGTTGATCATATTTTCTACAAATAGCAGAAATGAAGTGTTTTTTTAATTACTTTTGACAACTAATTGATCTTAACTTCCCTACCCCAGATCTAATTCATGAGTACCAACACTTTCTTCATTAATTCTGGGAGTGTCAAGCAAGCTTTTACTTAGCCTTGTTTAACTTGGCTATTTAAATGGATAATTCTTTTGTAACTTGGCTCCTTAAGAAAATACCACGCCTCTCTTTATATGACTGAATATTTTTTTTAATTTGGCTTTTTCTTTGTACATGTTAAAATATTTTTAATCTAAAAAATTATGAGGTGGTGAGCATGTAGAAGTTTGTATTGGTACTAACGAAACATATCTCTGACAAGTTTCATCTGACAGGCTTCCAGCAAGAAAATCAGACCCCTCTTGGTTTTCCTATTGAGCAACCAAACATAAAAATATATGGTTTACTGTTGCAATGAAAATATATTGGAATGGACAAAAAATATTTTCAAAATGACAGTGAGACTGGACTCCAAAACAAATTCCTAAGCCCCTAGCCTTTCTGTGCCCCACAATTTTATGAAGTGCTGACTTATTTTAATGGTCCTGACTCTACAGTGTGCCAAGGAAGTCAAACCTTTTTAAAATCTGCTCACTGAAAGGTCAGTTTAATACTGATAAACAGGATCATGCTTTATTCTTCCTGATATAGCATGTGGCAAATATTCATCCTTAAGTTTTGCCCCTTCCACTACAATTGGAACTTAAAGATTGTGGAGAAATACATCAGGATTATGTCAACTTTTACTCTTGCCCCAGTAAGTGGTGCTAATTCAAGCTGATCAGAAGTGTGTCCAGTAGAATATCACTTCCCACTTTTCATTTGCAGCTCTCTCCTGAATAAATAGGAAAAGGGATTAAAGCTAAACTGAACTATAGTAAAAGCTACTTTTAGGTAAATCCATTTAACATTTAGTTCAGTGACATACATTTAATAGGCTCTGAATGAATGAATGATAGAAATATTGATTGACTAACATTGACTTTAGCAGTAGTTCAGGATTCATCAATACAATATAGGCATTTTCATCCCATCAAAGTGCTAAATGCCTATTACGTGCATAACATGCAAACAAATATGTAAATTTAAGATATATATGTATATATATGTACATATATATACATATATATGATAAATTGGAGATAGTCTCAGAGGGAAGTCACTAGAATTAAGAGTAATTGGTAAAGTTTTTCTGTAGAAGGTTAGACTTTTATTCGGGACTTGAAGAAAGCCAGGGAAGCCAGGAGGCAGAGATGAGGAGGGAGAGTGTTCTGGGATTTGGAAAAAGCTAATAAAAATGCCTGGAGTTAGGAGATTCTTGTTCAAGTTTCTTGTTCAAGGAATAGCAAGGAGCCCAATGTCACTGGATCACAGAGTAGAGGATGGGAGAGAGGTAAGGGGACAAGTTATGAAAAGATTAGCAGACATGTAACAAACCTCATAATTCTACATCTTATAAAAATATAATCTACAATAGGTCCTTTTGCTATAATCACTTGTTTTACATTATTGGTATTAAAATCACAAGATTTTACACATATTATAAAATTCTTCATCATGAAAACACATTGATTACATTGAATATTAAGTGAATTTTTAATGAACAAGCCTTTTTTTTAGTCTAACCTTGATTATAGCCCATAGATTTTCAATAAGATTTAAATAAGGCAAGTTCCAAAGCCACTGAAGCATATTTATCTTCATCTTTTGGATAAATTTCTTAATATTTCAAAACATATAACATGGCACAAAGTCATGTTGCTGTATTCTATTTTCATTTAGGAATTTCTGTAATTGTGGAACAATTCTATTTTCTCAATATAATAACATATTTATCAGCATTCATATTCCCTCACTGGTCTCAAGATTTCTAGGCACACTAGAAATTTTAAAAAATCTCCCAAGTATTTTTGAGGGTGCATATTTTATAGTCTGATGAAGGCATCCAGATTTTATAGGATTGTCCTAGACTACTTCTGATAAAGGTTTTTGTATAGCCTTGAATGAAAAAAGTGAATTTCATCAGAAAAACATATTTTCTCAGCTTTTCATACCCCAGTCCTTTCATTGTCTTGACAATGGACAAGTATATTTTTTAAAGCAACAATTAGTAGCTTTTCTTTTTAAACTGATCTTCACCTATGCCGCTCTATAACAAAATCAATAATAACTCATTCAACTGTTAGGTCCCTTTTGAGGTCTTTGATTGTTTTATAAAAATTAATTAGGCTGTTATGCAGCAATAGTTTATTGGGTTTTTGGTGTGTTTTTTTCATTACTGATCACAATTTTTTTTTTGTGCTCCAGTGTGATTGATGCTATTTCACTATCTTTGAATGATCCTTGAAGTACTTTATTTACCCATACCAACAGCCACCACAAAATCTCTAATGGTCCTTCAGAACCACACCTTTGGACATTTTCTTGGAGTTCATTCTTAAAAATCATAAAAAAAAAAAAGAGCAATGAAATGTACGTACGGCATAGAATCCGACTAACAGTTTGTTTCACCCCATCCTTTTGTTGATTTTGTCACTTCAAAATTCATTTTGAGTCATTATTTTAACAATTGTTTGTAGGAAAATTGAGGAGAGCTCAGGCAAGTCCCTGCCATTACTCCATCATCCCCTTGTGACTGTGAATACTATTGATTCAACTTTTCATGGAGTATATCAGGTAACCCCAAATAGGCTGCAAGGTACTTGAGGGCATGGATTATATATTGCTCTACATAACAGTCCTCAAAATAGTGCTACACACATATTTGGTGATCAATAAATATTTGTTGAAAGAATAGAATGAACCTTCAGATAACTGTGACTGCTCTGATACTGCCTCCATTTGGGTATCCTCAGTCATGTAGCTGTTATTGAGATAAGTTTTTCCTGTGCCTAAATTACAACTTGCCTGTAAATGTGGAAATGAACTAACAATGCATTCGGGGTAACTTAGATCTTCCCTAAGATTTTGAGTGATTATAGAACTCATTTAGGGACTCTGGCAATGCCCTGTAGCTTATTCCATCAACAAAATGTCATCTTATAACAGGAGCACCTGGAAGACTTCACTATCTACAAGGAATCCCTCAGATATGGATTTTGCAATGAGCAACCTGAATGACAGAAAGAAATACGTTTAGAAAGTATGTGTCACTTTTTTATGCTCCATAATCAGAGAACTGTCAAACAAAGTATCCTCTGTTGCTATAGCTTTCAAAGGAGTTTAGCTTATGGATACACACAGGGGAAAAAAAGTAGATAAAGAATGCCTCTTTTTCAGATTATGTTGTGCATCTCAATGTACAACCCACAAAAAATGTGGATAAAGAAGAGATCTGGTCCAGAATTGAAAAAGAAGGTGGAAAACAAGCTAATTTGCCTTTGGGAAATTTTGTGGTGTTTTGGGTGATTCCATCACTCTCTTCAAAACAGAGATCTGGTCTTTAAACTTCAATGTGCTATGGAGTAGCATGAAATAATGAATAAAGCTGTATTTCCTCAGAGTCCAGAAATTCTGGGTTTTAGTTCTGTGAATGACACATGCTTGGCATGTGACCTTGGACAAGTCATTTAACCTCTAGGTTCCCCCAGGTAACTTTCTAAAGCTATAAATTAGAGAACAAGCCTACAAAGTAAGTGCATTATGTGTAAGGGTGATTTCATTCCTCTTTCTTTTATCTCCAGTGCCTAGCACAGTGCCTGGCACATAGTAGGTGCTTAGTATATACCTATTGATTGATTGATTGATTTACTTGCATTAGTAGAGAGAATTTCTTTACTTCTACTCCAATGAAATCACAGTTCCAATCCCTGCCTAAAAAAAATAGTTTGACAATGTATGATTGCAAGTTATAGAATACCACAATGTTTAAAGAATTAAAATTTATGGCTACCCAAAACTCATCAGAGAGGAGGACGGTGAGCATGAGTAAGATGCATTACTATTGAAGAACTAACTATGCAAGAAAAATGGCAGGGATGATACTTGCATCAAAGAAGTATATGTCCAAAAAACAAAGTGAGATTGTCATGTAGCAAGAGCAAAATTGATCGATAGCCTGCCTACTACATTGAGAAAGCCACAAATTGTGAAGGGAATTAGAAGAAGGCTCCTGACATGTTGGTTGGACCTCTGTTGAGGATTTACTGGAGGCTAAGAATAAGAATCATATGAGTTGAGAAAGTATAGATGGGTTGTGATATTCATTGCAAGAGGAAGTAGCCACCTTAATCAATTAGTCAACAAGTATTTATGAAATACTACCATGTGCCTGAGTACTGCACTAGGTACTAGAGATATGAATACAACAATGAACTTGTCCCTGCCCTTGAGGAGCTTATAATCTATTGAAAAAGATAAAGTGTACTTTATGTACATACAATACATACAAAATAAATATGGCCTTTTGGAGGAAGGGAACTAGGAACTCTGAGATCATTAAAGTCTTCATGGAGAAGGTCATATTTTAACTGAGTCTTGAAGAGAACAAGGACTTCTAAGAGGCAGAGATGAGCAGAGAGCACATTACAGACAGGGGGAACGGCCACTGCAAAGGAACAAGAAGGCGAACAGTTTGGCTGGGTTATATAATGCATGAAGGGGATTAATGTATGATAAGGCTGGAAAGGTCAGCTTCTAAAGGGCTTGAAATGTCTAGTATCATAATAAGTGCCTAGAAGTACCAGATTATATTGAGGAGAGGAATGACAAGATCCTAAGAAAAATCACTCTGGCAACTGTTTAAAGGATGCATTGGACAAAAGAAACACTGGTGCAAGGAGAACAATTAGAACACTTACAACAGTCCTGGTGAGAGGTTGTTAGAGCCTTCAGATAGAGTGACAGCTGTGTGAAGAGAGAAGTGGTCATATGCTAAAGATGTTTAAAAGAGAGTGACAAGTCAAGGAATTTAGGAGTATAGTGCTAGTTAGACAGCTCAGTGGATACAGTGCCAGGCATGGAGTCAGGAAGACCTGAGTTCAAATCTGACCTCAGACACTTATAAGCTGTGTGACCCTGGGCAAGTCACTTAACCTCTATTTGCCTAGAAGGCAGATAGGTGGTTCAATGGATAGAGGACTGGTCCTGGAGTCAGGAAGACCCGAGTTCAAATTCGACCTCAGATACTCACTAACTCTGTGACCCTAGGGTAGTCATTTAACCTCTGTTTGCTTTAATCCACTGGAGGAGAAAATGGCAAACCACACCAGCATCTTTGCCAAGAAAAACCCATGGTCAGTATGGCCACAGGTTCATAAAGAGTCTGACATGACTCAACAAATGAAAAACAACAATGAAAAGT
Organism: Vombatus ursinus; assembly: GCF_900497805.2. Classification (NCBI taxonomy): domain Eukaryota; kingdom Metazoa; phylum Chordata; class Mammalia; order Diprotodontia; family Vombatidae; genus Vombatus; species Vombatus ursinus. Next base: position 24,725,705 of record NW_020946557.1, on the reverse strand, counting down.
TAATCTTGATAGGAACAGGGAAGTTTGGGGGGAAAGTAGCTTTGAAGGGAAAGGTAAAGAGTTCTGTTAATGAGTATGTCCATTTCCAAATGGCTCTGAAAAACCCAGTTTGAAATGTGCAATATGCTAGACTAGAGCTCAGGAAAGAGACTGGGGCTGGATGTATACATCTGAGATTATTCTAGTCTAGGCCTGACAGAGATCAGTCTATTAATTCAGTTTCTAGTTTAAAAATGCAATAAGGCACTCAAAGATCATGTAGTGAAAATAAAGCATCTTTACAAACAAGAGAGTAAAATAATAAATTTCAGAGTTAAAAGGATATAAAACTTCTACCTCCACAATCATCATGTCAAGAGCTCAGAAAAGTGTTAGCTGCTGGCCATGGGAGCACAATTGCATTCTCTGACACCTATCCCCACTTAGTTGACAGCTAAGCAGTCAAACAGCTTCCCATCCATTAAAGGACTAGTCTAGTGCATATCTCTATAGCCATCCTGTATTTAGGGTGCGGGGCAGGCCTACAGCAAAGGGTGTTGAGGTGAGATGGAGAAGACTTCAGCAATGGTTGTAGAAGCAGTGAGACTGACTCCAAGGAGGCCAGTCCTGCACAGTGATGGCCCTAATGCCCATATATAACCCAGGCAAGGTCATCAAAAGAAAGAGTGAAGTGACATGGCTGCAAATAAGCAACAGAGGTGCAAAACAAGTTCTGAAAACAGGAAGTCATTTGCATAGAGATGATAGTCTCATGAGAGTTGATGAGATCACAAAACAAGCTTCCAGAGAGAAGTCAGTCAATAGGCATTTATCAAGTACCTACTATGTGTCAGGCACTGTGCGAAGTGTTGGGCTAAGAGAGGCAAAAGAGAGTCCTAGTTTTCAAGGAGTTCACAGTCTAATGGGAGAGACAACGGTATAACAACCATATATGAGCAAGATACATAACAAGATAAATTGAAGGTAATAGAGGGAAGGCAGTAGCATAAGGGGGAGAGGGGTTAGGAAAGGCTTCTTATGGAAGATAGGGTTTTAGTTGGGACTCGAAGAAAGCCAAGGGAAGCCAGGAGGCGAAGATGAGAAGGAAAAATATTCCAGGCCTGTGGAAGAGAGCTCAGGACACAGCCTTAAAGTACAATCACAGTTAAGGGACATGATAAGTCCCTTATGAACCAGCAAAAGAGACTGAAAAGGGATAGCCTGATTAATCAGAGGAGATCCAAGAGAGGGCTGCATGAGGAAAAGCAGAGAAGAGAGAATATTCAGAGTAAGAGGATGGTCAACAATGTCCAATGCTGCAGGGAAGTCAAGAATGACGAGAATTGAACATTTCTCCTAGGAGATCATTTGTGAAAGAGAAATTAGCAGGTGCCCTTCATTGAAGAGGTTGGAGACAATGGACATGAAACAGGAAAGATATATCAGACACTTTTATATTTGTTGGCTAACTCTACTGAACATTTCTTTTCTCGTTTCTCATTTCATTTTTATAAGTATGTCTGGGAGAGATATTTTGGAAAATGTAGGTGTGTAAAAAAAGATATCAATGAAAATGTATTTTTTTCTACCAAAAAAAAAAAGAGAGAGACCATTGGTGACTTTAGAGAGAGAAGCTTCAGCTGAGTGATGAGACTTGGAGCTAAATTGAAAAGTATTGAGAAGTGAATGAAAGGAGAGGAAGTGGAGGCAATTAGTGACAGCTTTTTTCCTGAGAGCTTGATCACTAAGATCTTAAATCAATCAAAGTATTGAAGTGTCTGAGGAGTTATGAATACAAACACACACATATATACTATCAATCATCCTAACACCTAAATATGTGGCAAGTGCAACGTTTTAGCTAAATGTAGAATGTTCAAAGAACTTTTTAATGCTTGAGATGCTTTCGAAACATTAAAAAGGGAATTCATTTTTGAATGATGTGTTTGTTTTTAATTCTAAGTGAGAGCTTTATTCATAAATACTCAGAAATAAAATTCCAAGAAATATCTTAGACATCCTAGATATTAAATTGAGTTAAAGAAACATTAACTTGCTTGTCATCTCCCCCATGGTGACCTTAAACATCTTAAAACAAAAAAAGGTTCTGTGTCTTTCTTTCTTGTACTATTTTGGACAGTTTTTACCGAGAGGAATTTGTGTAAAGAAGATGAACTTTTCCGCGGTCCCTCTTCCCTACATACTTAGCAGCATGGATGGCAAATCCTTTTATCTCTAACTTCCTCTATTTTTACCAGTGCTATGAGTGGGGCTAAACCACAGGCAATGAGAAAAGGAAAAAAGAGAAGATAAAAAACAGAGCAGGAGACTGGAACAGATGGAATGGAGGGCAGAAAGGGGACAGAAAGAACAGACTTGTGCCTGATGGTGAGTAAATCACCACAATCAATTCTCACTCAGGCAATTTGTTGATACTAACGTCTCCAGATCTTGTAGTCATAACAGAATCACAGAATTTCTGAATTGGGAAGGAACTTAGAGCCTATCCATTCTCTCCTGAACCAGACTCAGATGTCTCACCACAATATCCCTATCCAATGGTCATTCAGTTTTGGCTTGAAGGTCTCTAACGAACAACTGACACCTCAAGTCTAAATTTACCTCTTCACAAATGGAACCTCCTGTTCTGAATTCTTCCCTCTGAAATCAAACAGACTAATGTAGCCCTTGAAACATGTGAAGACAATTGTCATGTCAATCAATCTACCGGCATGTACTAAGCACTTAATATTCACTTAGTATACAATAGACATTGCACTAGAAATACAGACATAAATGTGAAAACTTCCTGCTCTCAAAGAGCATACATTTTATAGGAGAAACAAAATATGCCCATACATATACATGCAAAATGAATAAAAGATGGAAAAAAGGAAGGGAATGAGCATTTATTTAATGCTTATAATACACCACTTATAATAGGCACTATACTAAGAGCTTTATAAATATTATCTTTTTTGAACCTCACAACAACCTAGAAAGGTAAATCCTATTATGATCCACATTTCACAGTTAAGGAAACTGAGACAGACAGTGGTTAAATGACTTGCCCAGGGTCACAGCTAGTAAGTAACTGAGACTAGGTTTGAACTCAGGTCTTCCTGACTCCCATTCCAAGACTTTATCTACTATGCATTGGGGGGGGGGGGGGGGGAAGCTGTAGTAGCTGGGGAAAATCAAGAAAGATATCATGTAGGAGATAGCTTTTGAGCTGGCCATTGCAGGAAGCTACAGATTAGAATTCTCATGGAGGACTCATTGTGAATGATCTCTTCTCCAGGCTAGACATTCCAAGTTCTTTCCATTAATTCTCATATGGCATGAAATTGGGACTCTTCTTCATTCTGGCTGTCCTCCTCTGGATGCTCTCCAGTTTATCAATGTCCTTCTGAGTATATGGCTCCCAGAACTAAACATAATACTGCAGGTGTAGGCTGACCAGGATAAAGTAATGAAGAATTATTATCTCCCTAGTCCTAAAAGTATGCTTCAAAATCCAGGATTGCATTATTTTTCCTATCATATCCCATTATTGACTCCTGTTGGAGCTAGCAGTCCACTGAACCTCCTTGGTATGTTATAGCTGAACACACTATCTGGGGGTAGGGAACTTGTGACTACTAGGTCCTCAAGTGCAGCCCTTTGACTGAATTCAATCTTCACAGAACAAATCCCCTTAATAAAATGATATTAGACACATTTATTGTTTAATATAAGCATAAGATTTTAAATGGGCCCTTATTGATTTTTCATTTTAATCCAATTCAGTACACTGTCAAGATTTCTTTAAGGGGCAGCTAGGTGGCTCAGTGGATAGAGCACCAGCCCTGAAGTCAGGAGGACCTGAGTTCAAATCCAGCCTCGGACCAAACACTTGACACATACTAGCTGTGTGACCTTGGGCAAGTCACTTAACCCCAATTGCCTAAAAAAAATTTTTTTTTACTAAAAAAAAAAGATTTCTTTAAACCCTGATTGTCATCCAGTGTGCTACCTAAACTTCTCAGTTGTGTGTCATTAGTAAATATGATAAGTATACCATCCATGACTTTATCCAAATCATTGACAAAAATGTGAACCAAATGTGCCCAAAGACACATCCTTTGTGCACTCTGCTGGAGGTCTTCCAAGTTAAAGTTGAACCTTTAGTGACAACTCCTTGGGTGTGGCCTTTGATTCTTTTTTCTTTTAGTATAATTGAATATGGCTCCATGATCTATATTTTTCAAACTCCATTCTGTCTTTACTTCTTCCTTACTAAATTTGATGCAAATGATATAATTATGACAGAAAACTATATTATTATATCAGGAAATACATTATTTTCACATAAATAATATATTAATCATTTTAATATTAATTATATTATTCTGATTCCATGTTCTAAATTACACTTTTTATGAAACAAAAACACTTGTCATTCTCGAGGACTATGACCCTATTTTTGGTGATTCATGTAGATACAAATGATGAGAGTCAGAAGGAATGCAAAAGACATCGCTAAAAATTGCAAACTTGGGCAAAAAATTCAAAGACCACAGCAAAGGTGGTGGTTTTGTAAATACTGCCTATCAAAACAACAAGGGATTCAGAAAAGTAAGACCAGGGAAACAATTTAAACCTAAAAAGAATTTCCTCTTGTTGTGTTGTTGGATCATTTCAGTTGTATCTGACTCTTCATGACCCCACATACTAGAGTGATTAGCCCTTTCCTTCTCTGACTCATTATACAGATGAGGAAACTGAGGCAAAAAGATTTAAGTGATTTACCCAGGGTCACACAACAAATAAGTATCTGAGGCTAGATTTGAACTCAAGAAGATTCTAAGGTCTGCACTGTATCCACCATATCACCTGGAGGAGAAGATAGATACCGGCATTTGGTGGGAAGGAATTAAGCCTTCAGATACAAACTACAACCCCTTCCTTTTAAAGGGAGAGGAAACAATTTGAACCTAAAAATCATTTTCTGCAGACTAGCAAAATTTAGGGGAAAATTCAAATGCTCCCTTGTGCAGGAATAGTCAAGATTCATTCATGCCTCCTAGCAAGCGGAATTTAGCTAGCCCATGCAGATACGTAACCTACATGGACACACACGCGCACATGCACACACACGCACACATGCACCTATTAGTTTCAGATAAGTTCTGGATGGTTAAACAAACTGTGCAATTTCCCATAGACCAGCTCTTATTCTCCTGCTCAATTCTAGGCCCAGCTCACTACTTATTTAAATCTATCGGTTTTCCATCCAACTGCATGACATTGAAAAATAGGCATTCTTGTCTTAATCAATTTTGTTAGGTTTTTCCCTTTGCAAATAATTAGGATAATTCTTTTGAGTAAGGCAATTTGAGAGGCTCTGAAATGTAGTCAGGCTTGATTTAATCAACCCAATATCAGCTATAAGCAGGAGCATATAACCCTAAACTGTTTGAACTTATCCCTGTGTGGCTTGGAAACTGGACCCTCTCCCTGCTACTTAGAGACCCTTAACCAAAGACCTAGGTTATGCTGACTAGAAACTGAGTCGGACCCAAAGATTGATGCAAGAAGTTTTCTCAAAATTATACATCTCAAGTGACTCGTATCTCTTATCTTAAAACTGGCCCCATGTTAATCAATCAATTATTGCTTCCATGTTCCTTTGATTGTTTACAGATACTTTGGGGAAGTGTGACACCTTCTTTTCTGAATTCGGGGAACTGCACCTATTCACCCTCCCCCTTCCAAATTAGAAAGTTCTTAATCTTTCCTTCAATCAGAAATCAGATTACCTAATTTTCTATCCTGGTTAATTGTTTTCTTTTAACTAATCGGTCTTATGTTATTAATTGTTTTTAATGTACAAAATCTGTCTCCCTCTATATTCGGGGTCTAGCCCTAAGCTGAGGAAAAGGCCTGGTCCCAAATCATTAGGCAAGTGGCATGCCTTAATAAATTGAAATGCTCAGAAGATTGAACCTTTGTTTCCTCAGTCATTTCATCTTTCAATTGCCACACAGGGAAGTTCTTGGCAATCTGTATTCTTTCCTGGATTTCCTACATGACCAAACTAAACACCTTTGATGACTAGCCATCTGCCATTTTATGTCTTATGTGATATTAACAGCCTTCTTGGACTTCAGGGACAGCTTTTAGTTTTGTTTTTTATGCCTTGTGCTTAGCCAAGTATCTAGGAAAGAATAAGTGCTGAATAAATTCCTTTAGATTAATTGATAAATTGTTGGATAGTCAAAGAGTCATCAAACAAAATTATCACTGTTTTTGTATCTTTCAAAAGATCTTATAAGAAACACCTCATAGGAGAGTCTTCAAGGCAGTATTTTGCTCCATCAAATCAAACGCCTTTTGAGTCTGCCAGTAAGCACATTGGCATATCTGGTGTGTTCTACATTTTTTCAGCCAATTGTGTGACTAAAGATTCTACACGATGTACAATATTGCCTATGAAAGCTTTCCTTTACTTTCAAGTATGCTCTCAGTGGGTGAAGATTGTACTCATTTGTTTGTGGATGGGAAAATAGGAATATGGGGATTTAGATACTGATATTTCTCAATCACATGGACAGGTAATATAGTCTGAGATTGATTTTTTCCTACACCTTTGCCTTTTTCTTCCTTCATTGTCATTTCTACTTCCTCATATAGAATATCTAGGATTGTGCTGTTAAAGTCAAAATGTGCTAACAGTTTTGTTGTATTTGATGGGACAAAAAGTTTGTTATATAAATCTTTATAGATCTTTCACAATTGTTTTCTCATGTTTTGTCCACCTTCCACTTTTATCTTTCAACGCTGAGGATGGTTTTGTTTAGGGTGGTTTCTGGCCAAGCTTTCTTTAAATTTGTTTTTTTCTTTCCACTGTTTCTTGCTATTTTATGAGGGAATACTAGTCCTAAAATTGCACCAGAATTTCCTGTAAAATTTTTGCAAACAAATATATATTCTAAATTTTGATTGCCTTAGGTTGTAATATTTTTCCACTTTTGCTACTTAAGAAGAGATCTAGGCTCTTTTGATCTGCTCATTAAGGAAAATGATGTGCACTGTGTAAACTTCTTTTTTTAAGGAAATTGTTATAATTGGTACTTATAACCATTCCCCCATTCATATTCCATTTATTGTCATTTATAATTCTTTAAATCCTGTTTAGAATTGTTCTAATTGTAAATAATGTTTGTTTCTCATTTTTATTCTTTCTTCTAATTGTATATTAATTGTTATCTTTATTCTAACAAGTCAGAAGTCTCACTCTACAGCCAGTTGATTTGGTAATTCAAATTATCCAACTGATTTTGGTAGTAAAATGTCAGTAATATGTTGTTTTTTATCTGTTATAATCAATTTCAATTTTTCTTAAATGATTTGATTTAAATTGATACTGTACCAATGTATACCTTTCTTATCTGTAATGGTTCATGAGACACTGCTTCTGAAGTTTCTGGGTCACCATCCATCTGCTTGGTCTCAAAGATTAATTAGTTGCCCAAAGAAATTGACTATACCATTGTTTCTAATTTGGAAGTAATCACTTCCTTAATTGTTCCTAGAGTTATGCTCTTCTTTGTGGTAATTTGATGATGACCAAAAAAAAAAAGAATAATAATAAAGGAAAATAGAAAGCACAACTCCAAGGACAGCATAAAATTCATGTTACTTACAAGGGAAAATATGCAATGCTTTACAACTTACTAGAGAAGAAAAAAAAGTTGTTGATGGGAATCACATATTACAACACCCTTTCAACAAAATCATCAGTCAAAAGCAAACAATGATTTATGATCCCAAATTCTGTAAGACAAAGAGCTAGTGTTTATTATTGGATTGCTAAGGCCAACATATCACACACAAATGGAAATGGTGTTTCTTCCATGCCTTCACTGCCATTCCTTCTTGAGATTCCATTTGTGAAATAGACTATACAACATGAGATCTGAAACAGAAGAAATGGACCACTCCAAAGTTTATAGAAAATGGTCATTATATGATCCACCAAGTAGTAAAATTAATTTAAATTCTATATAAATAAAGTCACCAAGATATTGTTTTATTTGAAGGTGGTAAAATGCCAACTTTCAATCAGTCACATTAGGGGCAGCTAGGTGGATAGAGCACCAGCTGGTGTCAGGAGGACCTGAGTTCAAATCCACTTTCAGACACATAACACTCACTAGCTATGTGATTCTGAGCAAGTCACTTAACCCCAATTGCCTCACTAAAAAAAAATTACAATCAGTCACATTAATAAAACATATTGATGAAGTAGGGAAAATAGGGTTACTGTGGATAGAATCTTGGACCCAGAGTCAGGAAAACCTTTATTTAAATCTTGCCTCCTACTGGCTACAAGACCCTGGACAAGTCATTTAATCTCTACATGCCTCAGGCAAATTCCTAGGTCTTTATAGTAAATTACAGATGGTTTTGGTGGAGATTTGGTGATTAAATCATCAGTGATTCCCCAGACTGATAAAATCACAGATCTTTTCTATATTCTTGTAATGAAAAAGATGGTCCTTCAATAACCACTCCACAGTGGAGAGGTGACTTTGTGTCCTCAAAGGCTATGGTCCTAGAATACCAGTTCCAGGAGGTACTATCAAGATAGAAGAAGGTTAAGGACAGGTCTGGCAATGTACTTGTGATGTCTGTCATGTGAAGATAAACCTTAGAAAGTACTAGAAAATTGGGCACCAGGTAATGAATTGATTAGATTATTATTATATTTATGATTATTGATTTTATTATATTTATTATGATTATAAATCAGATAAGGTATTAATGGTTTGCTCCCTTTTTCATTGAATAAAGCACCTATGCCAATTAAATAATGGATTTTTTGAAGTTAAGGTAAAAATGAAAGGCAAATAGGGGAATGTCTAATGTAAAATGGTGGGTAATCTAAAATCACTCATGGAATTTTCTGATAGTGCAATTCACAGCATTTTAAAACCATGGAGCCTCTAGAAGCTGCAGTTCTTCTTTCTTTCTGTTTCACAAATTGTAGGTTCATCAGTGATATAACCATTCTATTGAGGAGAAATTTTCTTCAAGGTTTTTACCCCTATGATGTCCTTTATCCTTTATTTCCAATGGGAGAAAGGTAATAAGTATTTGTTAAGCATCTTCTATGTGCCAAGCACTGTTCTAAGCACTTCATACATATTATCTCATTTGATCCTCACAACAAACTTGGGAGGTAAGCGCTTTTATTAACCCATCCTGTATAGTGGAGGTCAGGCAGCGGATAAGACCTTGACTTGCCTTACTTTCCTATCCCCTTACTTCTCAGTCATGACTTTCATTCTTCTCAGGTTCTAAGAAATTCAGCCAGTCTAAGTGAGGGCTTATTCCATGCAGATGGCCTTCTAGTCTTTAAACTATAGATTCCTGATACTCCCAGATGCAAGGCAAACTTCCTTTTCTCTAAATTTAAATAATTCATTTCTGAAAATTCTCAGAGGATGGTGGGGACTATTTATGAGGGCTGTGTCTTAGCAACTAAGAAAGAGAATACTTTTTTAGCATTCAAAGCTTCTCTGCTGAGATCCCCCACTATGGTGTACTTACTGGACAGGTTAAGGAGAAAAATTGGACCCCTAATGAGAGACAATGGGTATGCACACTTGGAATGAATGAACTCAGCTAGAAGGACTAGGATGGGCAACTGCCTAAGAAGAAACAAAGCTGGCCTGAGGAATTCTGCTTGACAGAGGAAGGTGGGGCTTGCCTAGGAAGTGGCAAAAGTTAACAGAGCAATAAACTTGGCAGTGTGCAGCCCTATTGGGAAGAGGGGAGGTCAGAGAAAACTTGCTTATCCACTGAAACCCAGAGGGAAGAAGCTAATACATCATACAAAGCAGGGATAATTAAGAGTTGGCTATACAGGGGGAAATGCAAGAAAAATTACCAGTTCTCTAAGAATGTAACTTTTTAAATAAGTTTAAATAGCAAAGAAAGTTGATAAAATTAAAAACCCCACTAAGAATTCATTTCTCCAGGACTGTCTTTTCATCACCTGTATGTGAGAAACAGCTAACCACTGAAAGATCCCCAGACATTGGCAAGATTCTGGTTATGTAACACCCGGTCCTATAGTTGTTAAATTCTGCATACATGCATAGGTCAATAAGGAAATTCCCTAAGCATACATTTTCTATTGCTAGACAACATCTCCCATCTGCGTCACTTGTAGTAATATATTTACACAGTTCACATACCACTGAATGCATGCTATAGAAGCAATTAATCATGTGTCAATTTGAGACATTCCTAGGGGGAAAAAATAAACCACAACTCTAATAAACAACAACCCAAAAAATCCCACCCTCAGCCCCAAACCAATGATTTGTAATCACATTGAGAAATGCTGATTCTTTTACTTCTGATGAGGTTCATGAATTTTATACATGACATGTCAACAACTTAGAGTCGCTATGATTTATAGTCTCAGAAGGGTGCCTGAAGCTCAAAGAAGTTAAGAGGCTTATCCAAGGTCACCCATCTAGTAAGGGACAGAAGAAAGACGTAGGTCTTCCTATCCCTGAAGCTAGCATGCAATTGATGACTCCATGCTGACTCTGTCAAAAACTTACTGAAATGTACTAAGGGATGCTTCAGTACTTCAAGGATCTATGATTTCATCAGCAGGGATACTCTCTCTCCTTGTGCAAATAACAAACCATCGATGACTTAGGAAATAGTTGCTGCGACCAAAAAAAAAAAAAATCCATTATTCTGAAGCCAACCCTGAATTTGACTAGGTTGGTCTTCAGATGACAGACAAAATCAGACCCATCCTTGAAAGTTTTCAAGCTCAATAGACCTGCCAGAGCTTGTACTCTGCTGGCGTGGCATTTAAAAAACTAGTGTTACTTCCATGCCACAATGAAGCATCCAAGAATGGATGCTGTGTTTCAGCAGGTATTTGGGTTACACTAGGTAGCAATGCTAGTACACTGAGTTCCAACAATTGTCAGTTTTACAGAAGACTCATGAGGTTTGATTGGTGAGTCCAAGGTGGGTATTACCATTTCATGAGGGGACCAGCCATGCCTACTTCATTGTCAATTCTCACTTTTTGGTATGCTCCACCTCCTGACCCCCAAAACCTACCCTTTTCAAGTTCTTCTTTATATTTTGCCTTCCCCTTTTAGAATTCAAGTCCCTTGAGAGTAGGATCCACTTTGTTTTCTTGTATTTGCATCCCAAATGCTTAGCAGTATCCAGCACATAATAAGTATTTAATAAATGTTCTCTCTATCCATCTAATAAACTTGACTTACTCAAAGAAACTTATGGAATGATACAAGAAGTCACCTTGTGATATGCAATAGGTCCAAGTCACATGGCCATAAAGAAGATTAGACATTGAAAAACTTCATTGCGGTCTGGTTTTATGTCATAGTGCTGCCATGCCTTCACAACTAGCTTCCATGTTGGCATTCCTGATTAGGTTTTCTTGGTCAATCAATTCTTTCTGTGTACAAGTCACTGCTGAAGCACATCTACCTAGGTAACAAAATTTAAAAACAGCTTACTACTCAATCACTGATGAGAATCTTTGGCTAAGCAAAGAGTTTTTCCAGCACAGGCTGGGACACAACCTCTTTCTGCCCTAACCTTATCTTAGTACACTGTGTAATGCTGACTCTGCAAAGCAGCTTGTCACATCTACACGTTTTTTAAGATCATAAAGAAGGTCTTGGATAACTATCTGAAGGAGTTGCTGGTGATCAAAGGCTGCTGATCATGAAAATATACACATATATCTATATGCAAACACACACACACACACACACAATCTTTGTGAATCACAGTTGGATATCCATTTCACACACATAGATAGAGTTCTCTGGAGCAGACATTCCTGTTAAATTGATCAGACAAAGAAGGCATTGTACATTCAGCTGTCAAAATAAACAGTGCATTAATAAGCTCACTTTCACTGCAAGTCTAATGTTGTCAAAAGTTTCATTAAGACAACACTTTTTTTCCACAAGAAGCCTAAGATCTGAACCTGAAGGCAAGATGTTTGCTCAGAAGGTTTTGAATGAGAGCTCATATTTTAATAGATGATTATGATGGACGTATTTCTTTAAAGCAGTCACAAACAGGAGACTATTTAATCTACTCTTTGGCTTTAAAAGACACTGCTTACTTGTACAATGTAGTTTGAATAAAGCATTCCAGGAAGTGGCGAGTTTGAGTTTCACTTACTAATCTGCTATTCATTTAATGACATGCCATTTCACAGTTGAAAACACAAAGAAATAAAGAGAAAAAATAGAAAAGAAAAAAATATGAATTTTCTTTTGAAACATTAGGACATGAAATAACCATTTATTTCTTTAGGTGTTATGCCTGCTTTCTAAAAGCATTCAAGGGGAATCAAACTACACATGAATCAAAAGAAGTCAGTTTGATATAAAAGCAGAAAGAAGACATCTAAAGAAAACAGAATATATAGATGTGTCCAGGTACCCACAACAAGTGATTGCTACTACTTAGCACTGCGGTAGGTCTGACATTTCTTGGCACCTATGGAAAAAGGAAAACATGTTCTGGAATTCAGATGGCATGTAAGAACTATAAAAATAATAAAGATTTTGTTTTACAGTTTCAGTACATTCCTAGACAGGAAAAAAGTTTTCAAATTATACTGTAACTTAATAAATAAAATTGTTCATCAAGCAAATGAGGTTTTTTTCACACAACTAGACTGATTCAATAGGCACGAAGTACAGAGTACTGTATTTTCTCAAGACTCTATCTGCTCTGAGGAGGAAATACACAGAGAGAAATACATCAAGTGCCTACAACAGTACTTTGTCTAATACAATAGCTTAATGTGTTGGTTGAATTAAACTGAATATGACACATTTTCACCATCAAAGAACTTAGAATGTCATTGGAGAGGCAAAGTATACGCCCACAAAACAGTATGTGATTAAGGGCAAAATAAGTGATACAGATAATATATGCTTCAAGAAGTTTGAGAAGGAAAAGTTCAGTATGAGTCAGAATGGTTGGGAAGGGGATCATAGAGAAGCTGGGACCTGATTTGGGTCTTGAGGAACATAGGCAACCTGGACAGTTGCAGGCAGGTGAAAAGCATCCCAGGCAAAGTAAAAAAGCATGAGCAAAGATGGAGAGGTAGGAATGCATCCAGTGTATTGGGGGACAGTGAGGAGACAAACTGAGAGACAGATTGTGTGGGACCTTAAAAGCAAAAGTTATTTCAACTTGTTCCTGTAACCAGTGAGGAGCCATTAGATAGAGGAAATAATATGATGAAAGTGTTATTTTAACATTTCTCTGGCTCTGCTGACCTTAAAATTATTTAGAAGAGAACTGGAGTATAGTGAGTAAGCTTTCTCACTGTGGGCTGATAAAAACCTGAACTAGGGACAAGTAATAATTTTTTTTTCAATCAGTTCTCCCATAGTATGTGTATTTGCTTCCTTTTTTTTTTCTGCATTCTACAATCCTGCAAACATATTTTGCTTCTGATTTCCAGAGTCTTCTTTGTATATTATACCATAAATTCCCTTTCTATTGTACACTATCATCTTTGAAATATGCTCTTCTCTAAGAGACAGCTAAGTGATTCAATGGAAAGAATACTGGCCTGAAGTCAGGAAAACTTGAGTTCCAATCCAGCCTCAAATACTTACTATTTGTGTGACCTTGGGCAAGTCACTTAACCTTTGTCTGCCTCAGTTTTGTCAGCTATAACATGGGGATGGTAACAATAGCTACCTCTTAATGTTATTTTAAAGGATCAAATGAGATAATATTTATAAAGCCTACTTAGGACAGTTGTAGTAAATGCTATTTAAATGCTTATTCCCTTCCCTCCTCCCACTTACTTTGACCTAATATCAGACTTCTTTTTAAAGTTTGGGTACCTCTATCTTTCACTTTCACTAACTTCATGGTTTAAATCCGTGACATTTCTTGGACCTTTCCAATCTGCTTTTAAAGACCCCAGACTGCCATATACCTATAATCCCTCCTACAGGGGAGGTTGGAGTTGGCAGATTGCTTGAGCTGGAGAGTTCTGAAACGCAGTGGGCTAAGATGATAGCGTTTCTGCACTGTCTGGGGTTGTTAGGGTGAGACTAGATTTGGGGGAAGAGGAACACCAGTTTTCCTAAGAGGAGAAAACCAGCACCAGCACCTGTGAGAAATGAAGCAGATCAAAGCTCCCATACTGATCAGTAGTGGGATTGGGCCTGTGAGTGTCCAATACACTTCTAATCTGGGTGAGAGACGGTAACCCAGTCTCAAGATAGAAACACATATATACATACATACACACCCCAGAGTGATGAAATTAAGAATATGATTTTTCCTCATTACCAATTTGGATGTGATTTAGGACTTTAACCTGGAAGCAAAAGTGTTAAAAGCAAGTCTCAAATATTAAGTTTTTCTTTTCTTTATTCTCAATCTCAGAATATCTACTGGCAAAATCAAACTAACTGGCTAAATGAGAACCACAAGATTCAATTTTAATAAATAAAAAAGCACAGTAAATGGAAAATACAAAGTTATGTCTTAGGAAAAAAGTACACTTTCCTTCTTTCCTTCCCCCCAACCCTACTCACCAGCATGAAAATGGTCAGATTTTTAAAAAAAAACTTAACTACCTTATGACAACTATAATTGTGATTGTTACAGATTTAATTATAAGCAAAAAAAAAAAAAACCTAAGGGAAATGAGTGTAATTTAGACAGTAAACACTTATATTTTGCTTCCTCTTTTGTACTACCATAGTAAGTAAGCTTCCTTTCTCAACCCTTCATTTTAAGCAAATATAAGGCAATGTCAGCCAAGCAAGGTCCCTTTGGATTCTAAGATAATATTTATTACTATTTTTTTAATATTCTGGCAAACTTTTGATAGAATTAATTTACATCATTAAACCTGAGGCAAGCTAGAAATATCCACAGCCAATGACAACCTCATCATGGTGATAAATAGTTCACGTACAGATGTCCATATATGGCCAGCCTTCCTATAAGGCTGACAGTTCTGTATGGGGCATTGCGTATGGCTCTTGGCTCAAAGTCACATTCTTTCGGTGTGTTTCTCTGGGAGCTTTTGATTTCCGCTTTGAGGGTTGGCACAAACCTCCAATTGCTCTTATAAGAAAATGTCTGCGACTCAGAGTTGAAAATGGGCAAGAATCCTTCTTTAAGTACACAAACACTCCAAGTCTAGCCACTTTCCTGTAGAACTGCCAGGTTTTCAGTATGTCTGATACCTGATCAAGTGACTTTTTTGGGGGGAGATGGGGGTGAGGAGGGTTGAGGAAAAAACATAAGGGAAGGAATGTAGTATATCCACACCTGTACATTTTACAAGACTTAACCAAACGAATGGTAGCAACCCATGCCCAAGTAGACACACACATACCGTATATAGCTGTGTAAACAGGACTGTGCTGCCAACCTACTGAATTCCTCATTTTACCAGGAAAAAAAAATGTGCTCTCTAAAAAGTATTTGCTGTATAAACACTTGCAAACAAGTCAAAATTAGTGCATTTTAACCATCTTGCACACAGATTCAAAGCTCTATTTCTTAAAATTATGACCTTCTGTCAATGCGAAGGGGTAAGTCAGAGTTGGACGCCGTTGTAAGAGGCCACTATTTCCCCTTACCTCCCAGGATCACACAAACATTTGCTGAGTCACTTATAATACTGCAAGAATTCAAAATCCCATGGCAAGAGTTAAGGACAGAATGTCAGCCTTTCCTTTTGAATTTCCTGGCTTTGAATGTTCTGTATCACAACATAAACATTATCCACACATACTTTTGGGTCTGTGAATGTCTTGGATTTTTAAAAATAAAACTCTCATCTTCCTATTCCTCCAAAAATCCTAAGTCATAAAAGAGGGATAGAATCTCAACATCACACGTATAATGCCCAACATATTTTTCTGGTTACTCAGAGATTTCATAGGCTGTGTATATTTTAGTATGCATATTTCAGCTCAGCTAAGATTGAATCTATTCATCCATCTTTTGGCTAACTATGGGCTTTTAGAAACTTTGAAGAAAAATCTTAGGAAATTTCATAATCAAACCACAGCCACTTTTTGTAATAGAAGTGGACAACCTTATCAACTATGCTGACAGTGTACTTGGTGTTTGTGTGAAAAACAAAAGAGAGAACAGAAAAAGAGGGGGAAAATAGAGAAAATATCCTTCCAAGGGACTTAATCTAATACATTTTCATAGCATCTTTGTGAAGTGGTAACCTCTGACACAAACACTGACATATCAATTATTAACATCAGAGCCTAGACTAGTTAATTAACCTACTTGAGCCTTAATTTACTCATCTGTAAAATGAGGCTATGGGTTAGGTGGTCTCTGAGGTTCCTTCTGGCTCTAGATTGATGCACTAAGCAAAAGTTGCATGACTTTCCCAAGAGTTGCCATTTTTAGTGCCAAGGATGCAGCCCAGGTCACACCACCCCAAATTTATCGCTTTATCCACTTCATGAATGAGTGTCTCCAATGCAGCTCATGAAACTATTGATGTCTCCAAGACTCTCTTGAGAATTCAAAAATCCCCCAGTCCATTTCCCACCCACCTCACCCTACAAAGCCACAGGAGTTCACCACAGAGGCCACATCCCAGCTTAGGTGAGATGGGAGCCGACCACCACTCCCTTCCCCATCTGCCACACCTTCCTATCCATTAGCGGTGGCTATAATTGGGGGTTTAGGTCTTGAAAGATTTCACTGTGGTTCCCCACATATTTTGAACTTTCAAAATCACCCACAAGGGAAGAACAAGTTGGGGACCAAGTCATCTATAATACACATGTGATTATTAACATAGCTTGGAATGTTCCATCTTTAAATAGGAAACCTGAGGCCTGGAACACTCTGAATAACAATTATGGGGATTCTTGGTGCGCTTTGGAGACCTCCTTTGCTTCCCATACTCACTATTTACATGCCATTCTACTGTACAACACTGGTCACAGATGCAGATTGCTTAACAAGGTAATTGTACACAGATGATGTGGTCTAAGAAGGAGTTGGACTGGGTATTTGTTCTTGGCTGTATTTCAGAAGAAAGAAGGGGAACTTTCAAAAGGCTGACTTTAAAAAAAAAAAAAGAAGCAGCTTACAGTAGTCTACTGATAAAAGATTAGACCGATATTTTTTTAAAGTCTTCTCATAGGAAAATAATATATTCATTGATTATTATAATGAAAAGAACAACCAAGCAATGATAAATGCTGGGTAATAATAATAACTAATCTCCAGAGAAGATAAAGTGAAATATATTCCCTCCTCTTAGGACAGATGTGGGAGACTTTAGATGTGGAATGTTGCAATCACTGTCAGATGTAATGATTGTGTTAGTTGGTTTTGTCTCACTGTTTTTCTTTGTTATAATTGATGATTCATTTGATGGTAAAGGGGTATATCTAGAGGTAACCAATTAAAATAAAACACATCAATATGCCTTATTTTTAAGTGGTCTTCCCATCAAAAACAGTATGTTTATCTGTCTCAAATATATCCTCATCTGACCTGTCTAATGATGCTTATCTATATTTAAACAGGTCAAAAGTCAAAATGCAACTACTGGTTGACCTCAGGATCAAATGATGTGGCATTGAAACAGATAAAGTGATATATGTTGGAACAATTCCTTTTTCTTAAAATAACAATTGCTACTCTCTTTGTGAAGGTGTTTACAAACAGGCTACTGAAAAGTCACTAGTTCCAAGAGAGCAGATATAATTAGTTTAATTCCTTTCTTATTCTCAGAAAGGATAATGAAAGAAATTAGAAAGTGGTGATGTTCTAGGAATTATTGGTCAAATTTGTTTGCCTGCTGCACACACAAGAGGGGGAAATATAATGTTACTCCTTCTAAGGTTTGACCTCAAATAACCATGCTATACGTTTCATGGCACGAACATTTAGTTTGGTATGTACTAGTCTATTACCCATCATGTCAAGGTGTAACTTTCCTTTCATAGGACTAAAAAGGAAAGTATGAATTGAGTGAAATGAGTGTCACTCATTTCTTAGGGAATCTTTTATATATGGATATTTCAGTGATTTGGAGGCATATAATAATTGTCTACAAGGTAAATAGGCATCCCCTTTTCCTGTCTCATTTCTTCCTACCTGTGCACCTTGCCCCACCCTAAGGAGAGGGTCTGCTTACTCCCACATCAATAATCTCTGATGAAGCAAAGGGATACTTCTTTCCTAATAATAATTATTTTCTGTGAATAATGACAAAGGTCTATTTATTCTGACACATTAATGGACCAAAAAAAAGTTTAAATGATAGCACTTTTTTTAATGGAAAATAAAGGTAGAGTACTGAGAAGTGCCTCATCAAAACGGGATTCATACTATGTTCTGCTGCCTGAAGACCTCTATCTTTGTTCATTTCACGTGTCTATCAATCAGTTGTTACATTTTTTTTTTCCTCCTGATAACTGAGCTATCAAGTTCAGAGATTTCCAAGGAGAAACTTTCAGGGCCCAGAAAAAAAAAAAAAATGCAGGCAGGTTTCTTTTGAAAAACAACTCTTCCCTTTGCTCCCTGAAGTGTTTTAAATGCATCCTGTCTGTCTCTAAACCTCAAATCATCAACATCAAATAATAATAATAAAAAAATAAAGTCTTTAAATTGACTTTTTAGACTTAAACTGACTCCCTGTGGTTAGGTTCTTCCAACAGCCTACCTACTAAAAGGATTAGGGGGGATAGTAACTGGAAATGGAGGTGAGTCGTATCAAAAAAAAAATAAGTTTAAAGAGTAGCCTGAGTGTTTCAAAATGATATAAATCAGGGGCAGTGGGAAGAGGAAAGGGGAAGGGGCTTTGAAAAAAAAAATCCTCCTTGGTGGTGGAAATACTGCGCCTTTTTTGTGGGCTGGAGTGTGCCAGCTTTTTCAGACAGGAGGAATGCTGAGTGTCAAGGGGTCAGGCTCAATCCGGTGCGAGTTGATGAGGCAGGAAGGTGGGGAGGAATGTGCGGAATGTCCCTGTTTGTGTAGGACTCCATTCATCCCATTGGCGAGCGCCTGCTGCCTGGAGCGTATAAAAGGAGCGAGGCAGGCAGTCTGAGACTCACAAAACAACTCTGCCTAGCATCTGAGAAGAAGCAAAACGAGGCAACTTCAACCACAGGCTAACGCCTCCAGAGCAAAGAGCCAGTCCGACCACCAGACAGCTCGTCCGACAGCAGCCTCCCCAGGCAAGACAGGAAAGAAACAAAGGAAGAAGAAGGAGAAACCTATCTACATCGACTCACCTCCTCCGCCACTCGTCTTCAACGAGATCCTCGAGATCAGACTCGCACATCCGACCTGAGCACAGACAAGTCGGAGGCGCTCTGTGCTCGCTCGTTTCTCCCCTTCCCAGAGCATCGCTGGTCCAGTCGCCCATCAACTTTCACTATTCTCGGAGAGCAGCTCTTGAAGATGTCCGCAGGGAGAATGGGACCCATGAGCTTCGCCTTCGTGTTCCTGCTCACCTTCTGCAACCGGGTAAGTGGAAAGACCCTTTACCCCTTCGCACTCCCGCCGCCCCACCAGTCCCCATCGCTAGGGCTGGACGTGGCTGGTCTCGGTAGCATCGGTCTAGCATACCTGAGAAAACAAGAGAGCGCAGGGCTGAGCGGGGACTCTGGGAAAGCTTTGACTCTGGGGCGTAAGGGGAGGGAACTGGGAAGTGAGGAGGCTGTGAGCGGCTTCCTCTCTGTCCTGGTCTCCTACTGACTTTCTCCTCGTTTCCCTCCTCCCCTTAGGAAATAGCCGGCCAGGACTGCAGCGGGCAGTGTCAGTGTGGGACTGGACCGCCACCAGAGTGCCCAGCCGGCGTGAGCCTGGTACCAGACGGCTGCGGCTGCTGTAGAGTGTGTGCCAAGCAACTGGGCGAGCTGTGCACCGAGCGGGACCCCTGCGACCCCCACAAGAGCCTCTTCTGTGACTTCGGCTCTCCAGTCAACCGCAAAATTGGAGTGTGCACCGGTGAGGACTGGTTGTCATCCCCTGCCCAATCTCTTCTGTCCCAGGGGCTGTGTTGCTCCTCTTCCTGGGACTGAGAATTGGCATGTCCAAAATGTGCTTTTTTGGGCAAAAGATCCTAGATTTTCCTCAGGCATCAGAAAAAAAGTCTAAAACTTTCATCTCCACCCCCCACCCTCCAAGTTTCCTTTAATTAGATGTGGTTTTACTTGCACAGAGGGTTAAAGGCTAGCCACTAATACAGAATTGATAACCAATTCTCTTTTTAAAAAAAAAAAATGTTTCTTGAGGGTACTCAAATCTATTTTTTGTTCCCTCCCTTCCTTGCAGCAAAAGACGGCGCCCCATGTGTCTTTGGCGGGATGGTGTATAGGAGTGGAGAGTCCTTTCAGAGCAGTTGCAAATACCAGTGCACGTGCCTGGATGGGGCAGTGGGCTGCGTGCCCCTCTGCAGTATGGATGTCCGTCTGCCCAGTCCAGACTGCCCCTTCCCCAGAAGGGTGAAACTTCCTGGTAAATGCTGCGAGGAGTGGGTGTGTGAAGAACCCAAGGACAAAGACCGGACTGCAGTTGGACCAGCCCTAGCGGGTGAGTTGGCTGTTTTCCAAGAAATGCATGTCAGTGATCTGACCTCTTTTGATCTCTTTCCTATATATACAACACTCATAAAAGGAAAAAACTAAATATCTAAAGGCTACTTGTCTTAAACTTGGGGTGGGGAAGGGGAAGGGAAAACTGGTACTTTATCCCCTAGAGCCTAACTTTCTGTTTGTATGCTTTCACAGCTTTCCGACTGGAAGACACTTATGGCCCTGACCCAACTATGATTCGAGCCAACTGCCTGGTCCAGACCACAGAATGGAGTGCCTGTTCAAAAACATGTGGGATGGGCATCTCTACCAGAGTCACCAACGACAATGCCTTCTGCAGACTGGAAAAGCAAAGTCGTCTGTGTATGGTCAGACCCTGTGAAGTTGCCCTGGAAGAGAATATCAAGGTAAAACATCCTCCCCAGCACACACACACACACACACCACAAATTAACCTGCATTGATGAACATTGGTAATGGCCACCAATAGAGTGAGTCCTCCTACTCATTTCCCCAACCCTTCCTAAAATATCTAGGTCTAAGTGGACTAGGTTGCCAAAACCAAATGTTTAGTAATAGGTCTCAACTTCATGACCAGTATCTTTCACTATTAAATACTCACAGCAAGAGCTATAAATCCAAGGCATCCTAAGAGAGGCAATATTGAATATGGAAAAATTGACAAGCTGAACATAAATTTCCTCTTCTTATAGCAAACATTGAAAAACCCAAAGAACAGGACATAGGACATTGTTCAAAACCATTGTCTGTACCAACCTGCTGATTTTTTTTTTCAATTTTTGTCTCTCTTTAGAAAGGCAAAAAATGTATCCGAACACCCAGAATCTCTAAGCCTGTCAAGTTTGAGCTTTCTGGCTGCACCAGTGTGAAGACCTACCGGGCTAAATTCTGTGGGGTCTGCACAGATGGTAGATGCTGCACTCCCCACAGAACCGCCACCCTTCCTGTTGAGTTCAAGTGTCCTGATGGTGAAGTCATGAAGAAGAAGATGATGTTCATCAAGACCTGTGCATGCCATTACAACTGCCCTGGAGACAATGACATCTTTGAGTCCCTGTACTACAGGAAAATGTATGGAGACATGGCGTAAAGCCACAGAGAGAGACAGAAAGAGAGCAAAAGAGAGACTAATTAGACTGTCAACTTGAAAAGTTCGCATCTCATTTTTTTGTAAACATGATTTCAGTAGCACAAGTTATTTAAATCTGTTTTATTTAAGAAAAAAATCCCACAAAATTCAACCCATTGCTCCATGTGGCATTCAGACAGAAATGAGCTACTGCTGACCCCAGACATTGGTTTGGAGAAGAAAGTAAGACTTGACAGTGGGACCACATCACAGCACAACTTCAGAACTTGTACTAGGTTGGTGCTTAGGGGTCAATAGAGAGCACTTGTGGAAAGGTTTGCACTACCAAGTGGCTGTTCCTTTAAAGTGGCAATGCTGTGTTCCACCTGGTAATGCAATTGAGAAGGAGACCTTTAGCATTCTCACTGACATGCCCTTAGCTCAAGTGACAGCTGAGATGTGCCTTCTTGGCTGGCAGGGGCTGTCAAGCTGTTTTGTTCCACTGGAACAAGCAGTATTTCAGCTATGACATTTTGATTCAAATGACCATCCTCAAAAAGAGTCAGAATCGTGTCTACTAGACTGGACAGCTTGTGGCAAGTTAATTTGCCTGTAACAAGCCAGATTTTTTTATTAATATTGTAAATACTGTGTATATATATATTTGTACAGTTATCTAAATTAATTTAAAGTTGTTTGTGCCTTTTTTTGTTGTTAATGCTTGGATATGTTCAATGTTAGCCTCCATTTTCTGAACACCTTAGGTAGGATGCAAGGCTTGTTTGACAATGCATTCAAAGCATGAAATAGATACTCAATGGAAATTCTGCTCAGTTAGAGTGACCAGTGGTCAAGACAGATTGTTTACTAAAGGTGAGGCAAGGATGGTGTCATTGTAAAGCATGACTTGTACATTGGAAAGCAGTGGCCTCACTTTTAATGAACAGATGACCTTTGGCAAAATGAGTGGCTCTTTGATAGCTGACCATTCTTTCCACCCAAGAGCATTTGTTTCTGACTTTGACCAAGACTGTTTTTGAACAGTTTGTTATTTTGTTGAGAAGTGTGACCAAAAGTTACATGTTTGCACCTTTCTAGTTGGAAATAAAGTATTATATTTTTTGTACAAATGGTTTGGTTACTCATTTATTCCTTTATAGTTTTCCCTCCAGGAAGCATCCTTCAGTGGAAGCAATTTTCCAAGGTTTCATTTAAGGTAATTTCCCAATACTTCCTTCAGGAAGATCCTTATACTGTAGACCAGTGAAAATAGATTCTATACTGCAACATGAGTCAGAAGTAGAATTTTGACTCAAATCTAAACTATTCACTAAATTAGAATGTTTTCAAGTAATTTAATTTTATAACCAAAAAAAATTATCAAAATGACTAAATGTACTATGAAATTGCTGTTATAAAAAATAGTGCAATGTAATGAAAAGAAGGTTGAATTAGAAGCCAGGAAGACCCGTGTTCAAATCCTGCCTTTGACACTTACTGTGCAATCTTGGGTAAGTCTCTTAGCCTCAGTTTCCTCATCTGTAAAATGAACCAGTTGAACTAGATGGTCTCTAAGGCATCTTCCAGTTCTAAATGTATGATTCTATGAAAAGTACCTTCTGAGGCCATAATTAGGTTTTAATTTTAATGAGCATTAAGACAGAAATCAATACATTATTATAAGTAAAATTGGATTTAAGAACAACTCATCCATGAATACTGATTCAGAAATAGAAATCTATTTTTAATTATGTAGGAAACTTTCACTTAAATCTATTTTGACTTGAATTAGCTGGTATTCTAGAGATCAATGATCCTATTTTGCCATTTCATTGAACTATGGTTCATAAGTGAGGCTAATGAGGCTACGTAAAGATCTGACTTAAAGAGTCAAAGACCCCACTCTACTGTGAGCTGAACTGTTATAACCACTAGCAGGAGAGGGCAGCAGGGATTCCAGAGAAACACATGGGAGCCCAATATCCCACAATGCAATATAGCTATGGAATACTAGGAAACAACAGCAGCCAGACAGACTGGGCATGGGACAGAGATACTGTGACTCATTTTGAGAGACAAAGTCACACAGGAATCCAGACTAGATCTGCAAATGGTGTCTGTGCCGCAAACCAAAGAGGAAAGCCAACACATGTTCAAAATGTGGAAAGGTTGGTTGGTCAAAACATTGGACTTTTTAGACACACCCACACACGTGGATGGCAGCACGACTAGAGGAAGCAACCAAGCTCTAAACTCCTTAAGGACAGAAACTGTGCTGTTTTTGCTTTGTATCTGTCAATTCTTAGTTCTGGGTTCATCATTTTCTAACACAGACAGATTGATGGCTCAAATGAGGTGCTCCACTACCTTGGTCTTGACTGCTCTTCTGAACAACTCTCATGATTCTGCCTTGTAGTGTTACTTACTGCTTGTATTTTTAATGTTATGAAACCCAAAACTGTAAGACCAATGATAAAGTAGAGCAATGACAGAAGTTCTCCCCTAAATGGAAAGTGTTATCTTTTAAAAAAAAATTTTTTTTTACTGTTTATCGGATTAAAAATCCATTTAAAGTAGTTCTGTTATTTAGGATTATAACTATAGAACTAAAAAGGACATTAGAGTCACTGAGTCCAACACTTTCATCTTATAGATGAGATAACTAATGCCCCTAGAGGTTTACAGGACTTGCCCCAAATCATCCAACAGGTAATATGGCAGAACTAGAATTTGAACTCAGGTCCCATGACTCCAAGTTCAGTCCCCTTTTCATTGCACCACTTTGTCTGTCTTCATGCTCGATTCTTCATATTCCTATGCATCAATCAGAAGACATTTGTAATAATAGAGGACTTCCTTAGCATAAGAATTCACCTTTATTTAGATTTAGATTAGAATTTGAGGTACCGCTTCATTTTCTCATCTGTAAAATCAGGGGATTGAACTGGATGACCTCTAAGGTTCCTCCTAACTTCAAATCTTAAGAAACTATGACCTTAAAAGTTTGTGGCTTCCTTAGACTATACTTACTTCCAAAAGTTGTCAAGAATTTGTGAGGTGTATATTGCATTTCATATGAGAAACTTCTTCTACCTCCATGATTAAGTGAATGATGACTATCTCTCATAGTATGGATTTGACTACAAGACACAAATTTCACTAAGAGACAGGCTGGCATAGTAAATAGAGAGTTGGCTTTAGATCCAGAAAGACCTAAGTTTTCATGTCCATCTCTGGCACATATTGGCTAGGTGATCCTCAAGTCAATCACTTAATTTCAGTGTTCTAGGCAACTCTCTAAGACTAGAAGTGAGGGTGGTGCAGTGGATAGAGTACCGGCCCTGGATTCAGGAAGTCCTGAGTTCAAATCTGGCCTCAGACAAGCTGTGTGACCCTGGGCAAGTCACTTAACCCCATAGCCTAGCCTAAAAAAAAAAAAAATTAAGACTAGAAGTGGCAGAAAAGTTGCCCATTTGCATCCATGGAGGGAGTTGCATCAACCACAAACTCCCTGTTTCAGTGTAATCACAAGGTCAGTCTTTAGCCTTAAAATTGATACAAATATATCACAGCCCACACAATTCAAATAGTCATCTGTGTCAGACTGTCAAGTTTTCCTAGAAAGTATGGGCCTTAGAAGTACAGTATTAGACAAGAAGTCCCGTTTCATTCAAAAGTATCATGTTCCTGGTAACCCACCATTCCAAACTATCTGACTTTGTGGGTCTTTGCCACCATGCCCTGACCAGAGTATCTTCTTCCTACCCATTCAACTACCCATCTTTCCATCCCCTGAGGCAGTGGATAGAGCACTGGGTCTGGGAGTGAGAAAAATGGTTCCAGGCTCACTTACTAGCCAAGTGACCCTGTTTGAGTCACTTGCCCTCTGTCTACCTCAGTTTCCTCCACTGTAAAATGGGAATAATAATAGTAATAATAGTAGTAGGGGCAGCTAGGTGGCACAGTGGATAGAGCACTGGCCCTGAAGTCAGGAGGACTTGAGTTCAAATCTGACCTCAGACCAAACACTTGACACTTACTAGCTGGGTGACCCTGGGCAAGTCACTTAACCCCAATTGCCTAAAAAAAAAATAGTAGTAGTAGTAGTAGTAGTAGTAGTAGTAGTAGTAGTAGTAGTAG
>NW_020946557.1:24564807-24699841 GCF_900497805.2 Vombatus ursinus | reverse complement strand
AGTAGTAGTAGTAGTAGTAGTAGTAGTAGTAGTAGTAGTAGTAGTAGCACTTTACCTCCCTGGGTTGTGTAATGAGATAATATCTGTAAAGAGCTTAGCACAGTGCCTAATAGTAATGTTTATTTCCTTCCTTCTTCCCTTTTCAGATCCCTTTTTTTGTGTTGTCTTTCCCCACTGGTATGTAAGCTTCTTGAGGGCAAGGACTGTCTTCTTATTGTTGTTGTTGCATTTCTATCCCTAATTCACACTTAGCCTTGTGCTTAGCACACAGTACTTAGTAAATGCTTGTTTCCTGTCTACTGTTTGAGGCCTTTTTTTTGCCTTTTTAATCTCAAGCAAAGGAAATTAAATGAATATATACAGGTTTTTTCCTATAAATGCCCTAATAACTAAGAACATGTCTAAAGTAATCAGGGCAATGTAACCAGGATGGAGGCAGAGATTGAGAGCTTTTTGTTTTTGTGGAGGCAATTGGGAGTGACTTGCCTAAGGTCATACAACTACTAACTGTCTGAGACTGGATTTGAACTCAGGTCCTCCTGATTCCAGGGCCACCTGATCACAGGAGCCTGCCATACATAAAAGGCTCAATGAAAAGTGCCTTAAGAAATAAGAGTATGTCACTGACACTTCTTTGTAAAGTACAGATATTTCTTTTTCACATCTAACTGCATTGGTTTAGAATCAAGTGCACTAGTAGCCAAATATTCTAGTTTCTCATTTTGCCCTTTATGCTAGTCATGGGTTACTAATTTTCAAAGAATTTTACTAGGATATCAAATATGCCTGAGAGGCCATGTGATATTAAGAGATAGAGAGTTGACCTCAGAACAAGAAAGATCCAGGTTCAAAGTCCACTCATGACATTTACTGACTGTGTGACCATCAATTAGTCAGTCAACCTCTTAGTGCTCTGGGAAATGTTCTAAGATTCAAAGTTACCAAGAAGGTGCCACCCCTTCAATGATAAGAGTTTCATCATTTATGGAGTTTCATATGTAAAAAGAAATCTAAATGATATATAGCATGCATAATTTCATCTTGATCTGAAGAAGAGTTTTCTTTATACACATTTTTATTAAGCAATACTACATTCACATAAGATATTGGGCTAAAGTAGACTGTATTCTTCTTGAGAGCAAGAGCTATTTTTTATTTGTTTTTTGCCTTTCTTTGTTTCCCCAAAACTTAGTATAGTGCCTAATATATTGCAGGCACTTAATAAATGCTTATTTCCTGACTGACTGACTCCTGACATACCCAAGAAGTTATCTGCTTAACAAATTCCTTGATATAGCATAACATTAGCTTGTTAACTTATCATTTGTCTCTTTCTTATAAAAATAGATCACAGAGTACTCAGAAGAAATTCTGGTTATTTTAACTTTCTGTTTGCTTGGGTGTTAGGTAAACATTAGAGTTTATCGTATATAGACAGATGACATAGGTCTTGGGCCTGTCACTTTATCAGGAGGATGCCTAGAGACGGGCACAACCCACAGGAAATTTTAGTACTGGACCTTCCTCTTCCCTTGTCCCTTTCCCTAAATAAAACTGGAGAGTTTCCCTTCATGAATTTACAATAACTTCTCTCCTGCCCTTAACTCAGAGAATCAACTGGAATGTAACTAAATTGTTGATTAAAAAAGAAAAAAACTCTACATAATGTAAACAAAAGAAAACCAATTTGTGAAAATGACAATCTAGGAACCAATTTGAATCCCAGAGTTGAAACCAATGGGCATGAAGAAATTTAATCTCTACATTAGAAGTACAAATTAAGAGGTTTCAAATGATTAATCAACTATGGTTTCTTCTGTCCTTCAATAACTAAAATTTCATCTTCAGATCACACAAAATGTTTATATAAATATATGTTTTATAAAAATATATAAATCACCCATCACCTAAAACAGATATTTAGGAATACTTCTGTGGTTTGTAACCTTGGATTTAAGCTACATTCCAGATTTTGCTCTTGGCTCCCAAGTTATACATGTTTGGTTTGGAACTGGGACCAAAAGACTGAAGTTGAAGGAGTACTATAGAGGAGTCGAGGAGATCTGAATTCTAATACTAACACTAACCCTGGGACCTTGGGAAAGTCATTACCCATCTGAGCTTCAGCTTCTTTTTCCTCCTCAATGTTCTTCCCACCAAATTTAGAGGGAGACTTGATAAATGCATTTGATGATGAAAAAAATTATTAGATAAAATGATAATGAAATAATTAAAATGTTATTATTTAGAAAAATTACCAAACTTTTGAACTTTTGTTCTTGCTGCTTCTCATATACAACATTCCATTTATCTGTTCTGTGACATTTAAAAAGTTGGAGAGACATACTTTCTGGGTAATTAATCATTTTATTAATAATGCTAGCATTCAATTAATAAAAGGGTCAGTAACACTCTCAAATGCCAAAGATGAATGATGGCAGTGGGCTCACAGTTGCCCTGGGAAGAGTGGGCATTCCTAGGGTGTTGATCAACACTGATTGGCTAACAATTAATAAGAGGTGGGATTATTCTTGAGGTACGTGACACTGAGCACCCAAATCTTGGTCAAAGAGACTTATCAATTTCCATATCACCCGTCTAACAAAAGGAAGAATCTACATTTACCCAGATCTGTCTGAGTAAAAAGCAATGAGCAGGAATCTTACCCTTCGGCCTAAACTTAGAGTTTCTTTACTGTCTTTGATTAGATCTTAGCCTGGGTAAGTCTTTGCCCAAGATATACCATGCTGGTTGATTTCTGGATGAGGAAGTAGAAAAGGGGAAAAAAATCTTGGTCCTAATAAACTATTAAGCTATTAACTATAAGAGAGAAATCATAGTTTCTCTCAATTCTATGCCTTTGCACAGGTTGCCCCAACATCTGGACATGCACACCTTCCTCATCTCCTCTTTTTGGAATTTCTAGTTTTCCTTCAAATCTCATCCCAAACACCAGGTCCTACATGAGATTTTTCCTACTTTCCTATCCTCCTCAGTTGCTAGTGCTTCCCCTTTAATTTTGTATTTCCTTTTTATACATTTGTAAATATTTACTCTTATATGTTTTGTATGAGAAGCAGCATGGTCCTAGAGTTGTCAATGCCAGGAAGACCTGGGGTCAGGTACCTCCTGTGACCCCCAGGAGAGTCAGTCTCTCAATATTCTAGGCAACCCTCTAAAATCCAGAATTTAGGTACTAAACTACAATGAAATCATAGGTCCAATCCCTGGCCCTAAATATGTTTTGTTTTCCCCAAGAAAATGTAAACTTCTTGAGAGCAGGGACTATTACATTTCAGTCTTTGTATCTCTGTTGCTCAGCATAGTACCTGGCACATAGTTAACTCTTAATAAGTGTTTTACTGATTGACTGATTGAGATAAAGGTAACTTAGAAGACTAAGAGAATGGAAGGTCTTAACTTCATCTGAAGATCACCACCATCTCCTCCACCCTAACTCCTTTTCGTAGTAAAGACAGAAATCCATTAAATATCAATGACCCTTTATGTGAGTCACCATTTTAAATCCAGCCTTTTTTATTTTCTTCTTCCTGTGTTCTGCTGAATGAGAATTTTGCAGTAGAGTTTATCTTTTTCTGCAAGCACATTTATTCATTTAAAACCATCCCCAGACTAACCTAATGGATAACAACTACACATGACACACATTTAATAGGTCCTAGTAAACACCTCTTAATTACACAGTACAACAAGAATTCTTGGTGTGCTCCAGAGGCCTGTGTTTCGTATAATGTTCCAATGTGTGTTAGAAATCCCCTGTTCATTAATGAGGGTTACCAGCACCTTTATGACTGGTACCTCTGTGTTCCAATGCATGAGAGCTACCCAAAGAAATGGAGAACATCACTTTGAACTTTATATGAAGTAGAAATGACTTCCCTCCTGATGGAATTTATCCAGATTTCCTTTAACTAACAAAAGACCCAGAGAAACTAGTTAGTGAACCTGGGGTGAGGGGTGGGAGAAGAAAAGGAAGGAATTGCATTTAATGACCTATACTCACATAGGAAAAAATAAAAACCATTTAACCCATTACAGTGGTTTAACTCAGAATGTGTCAAGGCTGAAATTTCTCCGGAGACTGATTTTCAAAAAGGAAACCAGGGCTAATGCACTCTAGTTAGGCCATTTGCTTTCGTTCCCTGCCAAAGCATGGGCAATAAGGAAGCACTTTAGTAATTAAAACAACAGGCACATTTACAACCATAGACATGGTTGTGAAGATGGAATAGACTCACCAGGTCAGTTTAATAATAACCAGCATTTTTATGGCACTGGAAGGTTTGCAAAGAGTTTAAAATCTATTATCTCACCAGATCCTCACAACAACCCTTGGAGGTAGGTAGTTTTTCCCATTTTTTTTTCTTTTTTGCTAAGTTGTTTTTCAGTCACGTCCAGCTCTTCATGACTTGATTTGGGGTTTTCTTGACAAAGATACTGGTTTGCCATTTCCTTCTCCAGCTCATTTTATAGATAAGGAAACTGAGTCAAACAGGGTTAAGGACTTGCCCAAGGTCGCTTGGCTAGTAGGTGTCTGAGGCCAGATTTGAACTCTATCCACTGGCCACTTAGCTGCCCTATTTTACAAATGAGTAAATTGAGGCTGAGAGAAATTAAATAACTCCCTTTGGGTCTGAACTAGGATTTAAACTGAGATCCTTTCTATTAGAAGTCCACTGCTCTAACCACTATTGCACTGTATAGCTGCTTCTGTGTACTTCCTCACTTGAAAAGCATCTCATGCATTTTCAAACAACCTCTACTCCAGAGGTAGGGAACCTGCAGCCTCAAGGCCACATGTGGCCCTCTAGGTCCTCAAGTGAGGCCCTTTGACTGAATCCAAACAATATTTGTTTCGTTCTGTGAAATCTGGATTCAAAGGGCCACACTTGAGGACCTAGAGGGCCACATGTGGCCTTGAGGCTGCAGGTTCCCCTCCCTTGCTCTAGTCTGTCATTGTCCCTGTTTAAAAAATTAAAATTTTGGGGGCAGCTAGGTGGCACAGTGGATAGAGCAACAGCCCTGGATTCAAGAGGACCTGAGTTCAAATCCAGCCTCAGACATATAACACTTACTAGTTGTGTAACCCTGGCCAAGTCACTTAACAGCAACAACAACAAAAAAAAAAAATTAAAATTTTAATCCTGCACTGTACATGTTGGTGTGCTGGACACTTTGAGTTGAGATCGAGGAAATAGAAGAAATCTCCCACAAACCTTGAGTGCTGACAAGACTAAGAACAAGGGTCTGAGTTTTAGACACTTTGAGGGGCTCTGCTCCTATTTGTAGTGGAGTTTCCTTTACTCAGCATTGTCTTACTGCTCACCATAATGGGTGGCTAGGTGGTGCAGTGGAGAGAGTATGGGACCTAGACTCCTAAAGATTCCTCTTTCTGAGTTCAAATCTTGCCTCAGATACTTACTAGCTGTGTGACCCTTGGCAAGTCACTTAACCCCTTTTGCCTCAGTTTCCTCATCTGTAAAATGAACTGGAGAAGGAAAATTGTAAACCATTCTAGCATCTTTGCCAAGAAAACCCAAAGAGTTAGAAACAATTAAACAACAACAAAAAACTACTTGTCATATGTGGTTAAACCTCTCTCCTTGTCCGAAGAGCTCTCTAAGATTGGCACGATTGGCCCTTGTAATTGAACCCTAGAGTAATGCTTAAATAAAAGAGAGAAACGATTGCCACTTATATGCATCTCTCCTCTGTCATTTCCAAAGAATTTTTCTTTTCAAGTGACAACAAGCCTAACCCTTCATTTCTCTATAAAAGAATTTGTTATCATTTATCAGCTCCACTTTTATTCTCTACTTTCTGTGACTTCCCTGGGGAAAGAGCATCAAATACAGAATGGGACACTGAAAAATAGGGAATTAGGAATGTTTTGCACCAAAGCAGGATAGCCTTTTATTTTGTCCTTGAACAATTTGTTCATTTAACCTAATTTGCCACATTCCAAACTTTTCCTGTTCTTTGGATTCGTGGTTCCAACTGGAAAATTTCCCCATATAACTCATAATTCTTCAAAGAGTTTGAGGTTTCATTTGGACAAATCATTTTAAGTTCTTGACTCAGAAATTGCTAGATTCCCCTCCAAAATTCTGTTGGACAACTGAATGAACCAAAGGCCTCATGCAAGACACCAATAGAAACCATAACACAACAAGCAGAGAATAGACAGAGTTGAGAGGAATAAAGATATATATTCCAGAAGACTGAGAATAGGGCTTCTCACACTTTGGATGCTGCTTTCTTGAGCCACAGAGCTAACGTTAGCCCTAACTAGATCTGTAACCAGGGTGGGGCAATCAAGGCTTTATTTCAGCACAAGATTTAGAAGTTACAAAAATTAACAACTCAATAATTAATTATAATGAGAACAATTAAATGGGAAACTACCCAGGCAGCAAGAATTGACAACATCTATCCATGAGTCACTCTGGCAAGTAATTCATATTCTTTCTCAAGCAATTTTTTCCCAATTACTTTTTGTAATATTTTCACATCATGAATTACAAAGTTGATCTGAGGACTCTGCTTCACTCTGGCTTGCTATTTGCCCCAGGCTCTGAAATTACTATTTACATCTCTATGGCCAAGCAACTGCCAAGTCTCATCAAGTTAGAGTGCTAGGGAACAAAAAAAGGAAGGGTCAGAAGAATCCAAGTTGATGAAGAAGGATAGAAAAAAATTCACTTGAAAGGCTTAATGAAGAGTAACAGAAAACCCAGAGAGAAACTAAAATACAACCAGTACAGAACAAATAGATTTGAGAGGATTAAATAGAAGTTACATTTGTCTGTTTGTTTTCCAAATAAAGAGTAGGTAGCTCTATTAGGGAACTATTTAAAACTGTGAGGAAAAATGAGAATGACTCCAGGGAATGGGAAAAGCTAATTCAAAATGACTTACATGAAAAGGAAAGAAGTGGACATCACCTTAGGAACGAATTAACTATGGCTCTAAAACAATGGTGGTTTGACTAGATGAGATAGTTAATAAGTAAGCTGGATTTTCACTTTTTACAAACATAATAAATTGAGACTCAATGTGGTATAGTAGAAACAGGAGTAGTCACTGGAATCTGGAAGATTTGAGCCCTGGGTTCAAGTTCTGACACATACAGAGTGACTTTGGACAGTCCATTTGACTTCTCAGTTGTACCCAGCAATTCTAAAAATATGAATTGGGAAATTGGGGACAGTTAGGTGGTGCAGTGGATGAAGCAATGGCCCTGGAGTCAGGACCTTGTCTCCAATGGGGCCTCAGATACCTACTAGCTGTATGACTTTTGTCTTATGTACACACACATATATATACATGTATGTATGTGTATGCATATGTGTTTGAATATATATGAATAGTTGCTTTTCTGTTTTGGTAGAGCATTTCCTCATTCAGGCTTCCCTAAACCAAATGAAATCACAAGTCCAGACAAATAATCATCATTTATAATTAATATTAATTAATTAATATTATAATATGTTATATATAATATATTATATGTAATATATAATAAATAATAGATAAGATATATTAATATGATTAATAAATTAATTAATAATTGATATGATTATTCATAATTGTAACAATAAAAATCTGCCATATTAATTTTTGCAAATCAATTTCAACAACGCTGTGAGATAGGTTTTATAAATATTAGTTACTAAGTGACTTGCCCATGTGTACCTTACTACTGCCAGGCTGCTAGATGGATAAAGCATGGGATTTGGAGTTAGGAAGACCTGAGATTAAGTCTTAGTATCAGATACTTAACTAGCTGTATGACCCTGAGCAAGTCACTCTTTCTCTACATATCTTAATTTTCTCCTATGTAAAATGAGGATAATGGCAGCACCTACCTCTTAGGATTATTGTGAGGATCAAATGAGATGACATAGACAAAATGTTTTGCAAACCTTCAAGTGTCATGTAAATGCTATTATTATTATTATTTTTGCATAGAACTCAATTTTTTTCATATAAAATTGGAAACTTTTTTTTGCTCAACTTTATGAA
Organism: Vombatus ursinus; assembly: GCF_900497805.2. Classification (NCBI taxonomy): domain Eukaryota; kingdom Metazoa; phylum Chordata; class Mammalia; order Diprotodontia; family Vombatidae; genus Vombatus; species Vombatus ursinus. Next base: position 24,691,795 of record NW_020946557.1, on the reverse strand, counting down.
ATAAAATGTTTTGAAAATATTCTTAAATTAACTATAGTTATTGACTCCCTCTCTTATATGTGGTGTGGAACAATGAAAAGAGCACTCTTTTTGGAGCAGGGGATCTGGGTTCAATTCCCCAAGAAGTAGGAAATTTGGACCTCAATACCCACGTTTAACAAAGGTGAAAAGTGAGTCCTGGGTGGAGTCACAGAATTTCAGAAATCATTCTTCCCAGTTTGTTACTAATAAAGAATCCCCTCTAGCTCTTCTCTAATAATTTAAACAACTTTTACTTAAAGACCTGCAATGAATGGGCATTCAGTACTTCCAGAGACAGCCATAGAACTACATTTCTAATTATTAGGTGAAATGACTTGTCCAAAGTCGTACAGTTCATAGGAATCAGAGATGAGACTTTAAATTCAGGTCCAATATACATATACTTTTTTTTTCTTTTTAATGGCACCACACTGCCTGTCATATCCAATAACCAACACGTTAACAGGACTGACTATTTTACAGCAGGAAACAGCATTAGATTGAATATTCTTCTTTCCCAAAACTTAGCAGTTTCTGGAACATAGCGCAATCTCAGTAAATGCTTATTGATTGACTAATTGATTTAAAACACAAAACAATGAAAATTTGCATGATTCACTAACAGTTATCTGGGATTGTGTGTGTGCGTGTGTGTGTGTGTGTGTGTGTGTGTGTGTTTGAGGTTTCCTTGATAAAGATACTGGAATGGTTTGGCGTTTCCTTGTCCAGCTTATCTTACAGATGAGAAAACTGAGGCAAACAAGGTTAAGTGACTTGCTCATGTTTATACATCTAGGAAATGTCTGAGACTGGATTTGAACTCTTGAAGACAAGTTTTCCTGACTCTAGGCCCAGCATTCCATCTACTAGACCACCTAGCTGCCCTGTATATGTATGTTGTGTGGTTTGTTCTCCCTTCTCAAAGAGGACCATGATGACATCAGGAAGATAATGCCATGACTTGCAAGTCAATTGGATTTAAGTGAGGGAGTGACCAGCCTCACTTTCTCCTCCAGAGCCATCTGGGTCCAGTGGCCAGATATAGATCAGGACAACCGGAGATTGCCCAGGAGGCAGTATATACACATATACATATATATATATATATATGCATATATGTTACATGTGTGTTGCTCTCATCTTAAAACCCTTAAGCAAGAAAGTTCACTGATTAAATTGTAACAGTTTACTGCAATTACAGAAATACATATTTGTTCATTATAGTTTTATTGCTTCATAACTCTTAAGTCCTGTTTGTAGAAGCAGAATTTTGGAGAAAGGACATGTAGCATTGGTTTTTTGATTATGAAAAATTACATAGTGCCTAGAGTTCTGGGCTTGTGTTCAGGTAGAGTTGGGTTCAAATCTCCACTGTGATATTTACCATCTGTATGACCGTAGGACAATCACTCAATTGTTCTGGGTCTTAGTTTCTTCATCTGTAAAATGGGAATAAAAATACCTGTAGTAGCAACCTCACAAGGTTAGTATAAAGCTCAAATGAGATTAAGTATGTAAAGCAGCAGGCCAACTCTAAATTATTGTGTCAGTTATTATAGTCCCTTAAACTGTTTATATTATTTACAAAACTGGAGGTAAACAAGGTTCAGTGGGCCTTGAATGGTATTGACACAAAACAAAAATACCATGCTCTAGCACAGACTACATGTTAACATTTGGAAGTATCTATATGGTTATTTTTAAACCAATGCTGTGGCTGTAATACTGTTTCTTGGTATATCCTGCAGTAGTACTTTCATGTTCTTCTACATATGTTTTCATAGGAAGATAAAGGTAAAGCTAAAAGGGACCTTAGAAGGCCATTGAGTCAAACCTCCTCATTTTACATGTGTGAACTGATACCCAGAAAGATGAAGTAATTACCCAAGATCACAGAAGTAGTAAGTGATAAGCAGAATTTGAACCCAAGTCTTTGGACTATAGATGCAGCTATTTTTTGCTTGAGAGTGTAACTACTTGTTTATAGCCATTTTTTGCTCTGGTAAAATAGTCTTGAAAGAGGGTGATCTGTTGAACCTCCTTAAACACTCTTTTTACTTACATATTACAGCACAAAGTTCCAAATGTGCTGTGAACTATACCAAGTGCCACAGTGGGTAGAATGGTGGACTTGTAGTAAGGAAGATCTGAGTTCGAATCCTATCTTGCTGACTTGTGACCCTGAGCAAGTCATTTAACCCGTCTCAGTCAATGTTTCTTTATTTGTAAAATGGAGGTGATAATAATAGCACCTACCTCACAAGGTTGTTGTGAGGATTAAATGATGTTGTATATGTACAGCACTTTACAGATCTTAAAGTAATACATGTATCTTAACTGAAATAGCTGATATTACAGATCCATCAGAGTATGCAGATATAAACCTGGAATTTCAGTTCTCCCACTCATATAACTTTGGGCAAGTCATTTTGCTCTCTAGATCCCCATTTCCTATATCTTAAAAATGAATGATTTGAACTAGATTGTATCTAACATTTTATGTGTGTTACTATATTACCTTATTTGGTGTACCTTTGTAAATCATGATACTTTTTTTTTTTTTGAAGATCATGGAAAAAAAAATATACCCGTCCTTGAAAAGTGCCTTCCCTCCAAAGGTTAAGCATAGACTGACCTCTAGTGAGCTAAGTGTGCAACAGATAATTCAGAACAGCTAAGGAATTCAAATGTGTAAATTGATTAAGTGATGACAATTTTAAATTATCAAAATGATCATCTTTGGCAAAATGAGTCTATTATGTCACTAGTATAAAGACTAAAGTTCTCTTGGTCTTTAATTAATGTCTCAATCTGTGACTTTCAAAGCCAGGAACATGGGACCTGCCAGCTAGTGGAAAGATACAGAAGGAAGCTTCATTTCTTTCCATTGCAGTATATACAACACTAAGTCAAGGTGACAATTTCTTCTACCTACATCCCCTACCTGCTCTTTCTATTATTTCAGAGTCTTGGATGATCATAGGTGATCATTGTAACACTCGACATTAGAAAGTGGGGTCTTCCTAACTGTGCTTTGACCTTGTGGTTTCTAATTCAATTGTTGCCACGGTGGTGAAGGCTGGTTCTTTGGTTATTTGTCTGTCCTAGAGGAACTGATAAGGTGACAGAGGAGCAAGTTATAGTGAAGGGGAGGAGGGAGAGAGTTCCAGGAATGGGGGACAGCTGGTAAAAACACCCAGTCAGAAGATAGAGTGTCATGGGTGAGGAGCTTTAAAGAGACCATTTGTCATTCGATCATGGAATATATGAAAGGCTAAGTAAAGTGCAAGAAGACTGGAAAAGTAGGAAAGGGTCTGGTTATAAAGGCTTTGAAAGCCAAAGAGAGCATTTTATATTTGATCCTGGAGATGATAGGTAGCCATTATTGAATAAGGGGCTGATGTGGTAAGACCTACAGTTTAAGAAGATTCATTTGATAGCCAAATGGAGGACACTTGAGCCAAAGAAGTCAATTAGCAGGCCATTGCCATAGTCTAGGGGCAAGATGAGGGCCTGTACTAGAGCGGTGGCTGCATCAAAAGAAAGAAGGAGGTATATAGGAGAGATGTTATGGAGGCAAAATCAATAGGACTTGGTAACAGATTGGATATGGGGAAGTGAGAGGGAGTGAGGAATTGACAATGACATCTAAGTCACAAGATTTATCCTAGTAATGCTTGTATTATTATCTCCATTTTACATGAGAAAATGAGGTTTAAAAGGGCCAAATAATTTACAAATGGTGATCACCTAATTTGTAGCAGAAGCAGATTTTAAATTCAGATTATCTGACACCAGATCTAGAATCCTCTGTCTCTCCAAGATGGAAAGAATGACAGATAGCAGATACGAAGCCTCATTTCTCCAGGATTCACTTATACATCCCAAAATTGATTCAGTCTGCCAAGTCCATCTGCCCAGGTGGAGCTCTCATGTTTCTAAGTTTCAGTTAATCAGTGAGCAGCAGTAGCAACAAATCTGCCTCTTAGAATCCCTGGGTTTCTTCAGGGCTTAGCTGAAGGCATGTTTTCTAAAGAAGACCTTTTCTGAGTCCTCCCAGGGATGGGTCCCCTTTCCTCAATCTAGCATTACTATGCATTTATTTATTTATCTTCCTTACTGTTTTCCCCCAATAGAATGAAAGCTCAGGGAAGGCAGGAACTGCTTTCTTTTGGTTGTTGTATCTTCCTAACCTAAAATAAAGCCTGGCACACATAGATGCTCAATAAATACTTTTTGAATGGATGAGTGAATGAATGAATAAATAGCAAATACTGTGTGATTATATTCCTTTTTTTTTTAGTTTATTTTATTCTGAACCTAAGAAATAAAACAAGCATTTCCATAACATAGAATAGGGGAAAAAAAAGATAATTGTGTATTTCACTTTTAAAAAGTATGCCAGTATCAAAGTAGGGAAAGAGTCACAATAAGACAGAGCAGTGCAAAAAAGTCCAAGGGCCCTGTGGCATTAACCAACTCCAATGCCTGGAACATAATAGGCACTTAATATGTGTTTGCTGAATGATGGATGGATGGATTGATTAATACAGGGCTCCAGAAAAAGGAAGGAAAGAAGACAAGTAAATAATTTCATTAGAAGATCCCTATTGAGTCTGGGAGCTGTAGTATGAAAAACTTGAAGTAACAAATAAAGGTGTCTCAGTGTCAATAAATTGCTAAGTCATTCAAATGCATGAAACTTTGGATTTTTCTGGGTCAAGCCAGTCCATGGAATAATTTACATGTTGAAAATAGTTGTCTAAAGAAAAATTTGATAAAAATGAAAAAGAGAGAATTCAATTAAGCCAATAAATTTATTTCATAATAAAAGTCAGCTATATCTAACTACCTCCACTTCCAAGCACCCTCTTCACTTTTTAACCCTTTGTAATACGGTTTCAAATTTTAACAGTCTTCTGAAATTGCTGTCAACAAAGGCATCAAGGACTTCTTAATTGTCATGTCTAATGACCTTTTCAAAGAATCAGAGTTGGAAGGGATCTCAGAATCCATCCAGTCTAATCAGTCCAACAATCTTTTCTCCATCATACCTTAGCTTGAAGTCCCCAAGTGAATAAGCATATCCCAAGGAAGGCCATTCCACTTGGGAAAATTTCTAATTGTTAGGAAGTTTATCTTTGCAATAAGCCTAAAATCATTGCTTTTAGGTGTTTTCTGAAATTAAATTCAAGTTTAATGCTTCTTCCATATGACCACACTTTGAAGACACTACTATAGACTTATCCTTCCTGCGTGTTCCTTTATTCAGGTTTACCATGCCTATTTTGTCAGACAATATGATCTTGGTAGAAATCTTTTACTATCCTAGATATCCTTCTCTGAATGGCCTTCCAGCTACGAATGCCTTTGCTGAAACATGGCACATGAGAAAATTCATCAAATGCCTTTATGTCATTCATTTAACAAATGCATTTGACCCAACTGAAATCAATCTTTGACCTTTCTGAAGTATTTGATATGATATATCTCTTCCTCCTTGAGACTCCTTTGACTTCCATGGTATTAAATTATTTTATTTTCCACTCCTTTTCTGTCCCATTAGTTGCTTCTTCTTCCTACTCTCACTGCTTAAACATTAGCCTTCTCGAAACAGGAATCCTTAACCTTTTTTGTATCACAGACCCCTTTGACAGTCTAGTAAATACCAATAATGTTGTGATTTATTGCCTACCTTCATAATTTAGGAAAATGCTAAAGTTTAGTTGGAGCCTGGTGAAAATAAAGGTGTACTTTTTTTCTCTATTCAAGTCCATGGATTTCCTGAAATCTATCCAGGTCCCTTAGTTAATGCTGAGGTTAAGAACCTTTGACCTAGAAGATCTATGTCATACTTTTGAACTCTAATAGCTATGAATTATTAGTGTTCTGTCTGGTCCTATTTTATCATAAGTTCTCACTTGGAATAGATGTATAGGGAATGTGTTCTGGTTTGCCCTGCCAGAGTCAGGCAGGCTACATTTCCGCACCCTCACCCTACAGTATACTAGGGTACTTCAAGGAGATGGGATTGTCTCTTATCAATTGCCATCAGCTGGTGTCTCACCAGCTATGTTCCTCCCATCATTAGTTGGTGAGATGCTAGCCCCAGTTCCACTTAACCACTTAACATCAATTAACTTTTACAAGATGATATTTATTACCAATTTACAGAAAAAAGACAAACATACAAACATCTTCAATAATTTTTGGGGTATGCTTTCCCCTCTACCACCTCAGTCTCTGTGGGGAATAGACTCAAAACTTAGCTCAGTTCTTACATGGCATTGGTCCCTCCAAGTTCATGTCCTGATGAGGCCTCTTCTCAGCCTCCTCTGGCCCAGGTCTAAAGAACTTCTCCCAATAGTTGTTTCTTACTCTTGGAAGCACTGATGCTGGGTTGACTACGGATCTGTACACTGTAACACAATGATATCAAGGCACTTTCTGGCCCTTTCAAAACTCACAAGGTGGTGGAAGCTCCATTCCCTTTGACTAGAATGGAAAAGAAGGAATGGAACTCAGAGGCCAAGGATTGAGATACTTTTTGTGCTACCTGTCCTCAGAAGAGAGTTCATAAGGTCTCTCCCCTTACAGCATTGTTTCTGACTAGATGAGCAAAGTAGTCTCTGAATGAAGTAAAGAGAGAAATAGCAGAAGCCTGTTAGGCATTTTGCATATCTGCACAGTCAAAATGCCTCTCATTGACAACATGTTTAGCCAGTTAATCACATATCTATTCACCCTTCTCATTCTCTCCAAGACACTTCACGAAGTAAATCTCCTGAAGGAGGATTCCCAGCCTCCTCCACACAGAGAAATTATATCAGCCAAGCTAGTTAAGAGGGTTGTCCAGGTATCATATCCTAGTTACAGACACAAAAATCCCAAGGAGCTTTATCAAAAGGCCCTTAATTAATCTGTTTCTAAATAAATCTAGTTCTATAAAACCAGTCTTGGCACCAGGTATTTCTATCCCATGTTTTATGCTTTACTCCATTTAATCAATCTGCATCACTCCCATACCAACCCCAGAATAAGAACTCTTATGCTGTTTTTATTCTTGGGTCTCTTCACTTCTCTCTCCATTCCTCTGTGCTTTCTACCCCCACAACTTCAACCATTAGATCCATGCAGATTAACTCACAAATCTGAATCTCTAACCCTGGCCTCCCTCTCAAGCTCCAGTTGAAAATTTCCAAATACTTCCTGAGTATTTACCTGGATCTCCTAGGGCTTTAGTTTCTTCATTTATAAATGGGAGGATTGGTCTAGATGACCTATAAAGTGCCATGCAACTCTAAATCTATGATCCTAGGATCTTAGAGTTGCACATAGTTATACAGTTAAATACTGGGCCAAGCTGAGATGCAAACTCAATTTTTTACATTGTCACAAAAACGCCCTGCTCTTTCTGTTAACAATAACAGTAATAATGCTTTAAAGTTTGTGAAGCACTTTATAAGTATTATTCTATTCAGTCCTCTCAACAACCCTGGGAGGTAAGTGCTATTTTTATTCCCATTTCACAGAAGAGAGTTACACAGCTAATAAATATCTGAAACCAGAGTTGAAACACAGTTCTTCCTGACTCCAGGTCCAGCACTCTAGCCACTGAGCCACTTGGCTATCTAGCTATTAGTGGTAACTGTGTATGGCTACAGTTATTGACTTTATAATAGGTATAAAGTATTTTTATCGTATAGCTCCCTGAAGGTGAGGTTTCTGGTTGACTGAGCAGTGAGTCATCAAAGCTGACCTGGAGGAGAAGGAGGTAAGAAGGAGCCCAAATTGTGAGATTACCCAAGCTCAGCAAATGAGCAAGAACTAGAGACTTCACTCATATTGAAGCTTAGAGAAAGGTCCTAAAACAGACTCAGGTTTTGAAATAGGAAAAGACTCAAGAGAATTATAGGTCACAGGAAGGATTAGGGGTAATACTAAGGTGCAGAGACAAGAAAGTGTGACTAATCAGGTACTTGACTTCTTGGGGGAAACTAGATCTAAAGGCCAGTCTAAAACAAGAGCTGAATACTAATAATAATATCAATAATAAGAGCACCTCAAATTTATTTAATATTTACCAATTACAAAACAGTTTCTTCATAAAGATATGGTATATTAGACAAGTCATGAATTTTGCAAATTAGAAACTTAAGCTCTGAGAGGTCAAATTCCACAGAGCTATTATAGGAAAAATTCTAGGAGATCTACTGGGAAACAAACTTATTCTATCATTTGAGGAACCTGGATCTATTTGTGGTCTGAGTTTAAATACAGACTTCTTGGTGGATGAGAATAGAGGATATGCTCCTGGCCATTTCTGTATTTTTTAAAATGCTGCTAAGGAGGCTGTTAAACCATCAGTAAGTTTCCATTTTCGACCACTTAAGGAAAAATTTCACTCATGTGATGCCAAGAGAGTAAGAAGAAGGCCCCAAGACCATTGGGTACCTTCTATGGAGCATGTATGAGAAAGCATGAACAAGAATTGAACAGAACAAGGAATAAATGGTTATGACTTGAGCCAATGAAGGGAGTACCAATATTGATGAGATTACAGGACACAGCTTGGCTCCAGTCTCCTGGCTTTCCAGCTTTATAAGGTCCAGTCAAACTAGCCATCTGGCTCTTTCTCACACATGACACTCCATCTCCCATCCCCATGGCTTTGCACAGGTTGTCCTCCATACCTGGAATGCCCTCCTTTCTTATGTCTTCCTCTTACAATGCCTAATTTCCTTCAAAGCTCAGCTCAAACCTCACCTTCTACAGGAGACTTTTCCTGATCTCTCAGCTACTAGTGCTTCCTACTCAAAATGACCTTACATTTATTTTGTACTGAATTTGCATATGCCAATATACAAAGACTTTTTTTCCAGATAGAATGTTGCTAGTGCTTTCCTTTAAGTCCAATCACCTCATATCTATTTTGCATATTACTATATTATACATGTTGTCCCACCTCCACAGAACATAATTTCCCTGAAGGCAGATATTTTCTTTTTTTTTTTTCTTCGTATTCCCAGTGCCTGGCACATAGTAGATGCTTAATAAAAATTGTTGATTTATTGATTGATATTTTGAATTATGTGAAGTGGTTTTCTATGTTAATATTTTTTCAGCTTACCATAAGTCTCAGGCATAAGGGAATTGAAGTTATTTAAGCTTTATCTCTCCATCAATACCTAGCAGAGTGTTCAGTGAATGGCAACTTCACATATATTTGTTGCTGTGCCTATCCTCCAAGAACCACCTCAAATCCCAGCCATTACATGAAACTTTGGATCCCCCCTTGTTTCCCTGAATCTCTTTCTGTGACTTTTTGTGAGCCTTATCTCCTCAACTATGCTTTGCAGTTACTTTGTGCTTACTGTTATATTCCATACCACTGTATAAACTCCTCAAGGTCAGTAATCATGTTTCATCATCCCCATGGGCTAATGAAGTTAAGCATAAATATTAAGTTGTTCTTCAGTCATGTCCAACTCTTTGTTACCCCCTTTTGAGTTTTCTTGGCAAAGATACTAAGGTGATTTGCCATTTCCTTCTCCAGCTCATTTTAGAGATGAGGAAACTGAGGCAAACAGGGTTAAGTGACTTGGCCAGAGTCACATAGTTAATAAGTGTCTGAGGTCAGTTTTGAACTCAGGAAGATGAGTCTTCCTGATTCCATGTCCAGTACTCTATCTATTGCACCATCTAGCTGCCCTTAAGAGTAAATAATAAACACTTAATGTTGTGCTTGTCAAATGGATGAATGTTGAATGGAAAATACATGATATTTCTCAATGAAATACAAGAAGCACATTGGGAAAAAAAATCCACTAACTCCACAACCATCTCTTGAAATATCATAATCCAAAAATGTTCATATCGATAACTGAAAATCCCTGTTAAAATCAATACTTGCACACTTCAAAATAAAGATGATTTTGTAAGTGCGATGATTGCTTTGACTAACCCAGATTACTACCATTTTACACTAAGCTCAGCAGTTTTCATGATTTCTATGGTCAAAAAAAAATTTCTCATCTGGTGGACAGGCCTCTGTCCTCACTTAGACTGATCTTTAGATGACAGATGGCACCATCTGTAGTATGAGCCTCTGCTCTGCTGACAAAGACTGAGAATTCTGGGTTAGTTCTATGCCACTATTAAGTTCCATAGTAGAACTTTGGGGGCAAAGCTATATCAATAATATTTAACAAACTTTTTTTTTGGAACAGGTTGGGAGTTAGGATCCAGTGGACTGGGAACTCCTTAGAGTTGCCTGTGGCATTGAATGTGTAAGTTACTCGCCCGTGACCACAAAACCAGTATGTGACAGAGACTGCTTTTGAATTCAGTTCTTTCAAATTCCAAAAAAGAACCTTCTCCCCACTATACCACATTGCCTCTCAAAAATGTATATGATGCTGCACATGCAGACACACACATTTTTCAACTTCTTTTCATGTCAAACTCAAGTCTCAACTACCTAGGATCCATCAACTGCCCATCTTTAAAAGATATTGAGCTTTAGCTAAGTAAAATTTACTATGTATATAAGTCTAGATTGGCATAAGGCCTGATGTCCTTAGAAAAAAAATGAGCAACTACAACCATTCAGAGGTCCCAAAAACTTCACTTCAGTTCCTTAATGGCAATATTATAGAGTAAGGTCAAGGCTAGATTTTTTTTCCTGTAGACAAAATGTGGCCAATCAGATTAGATGTGTTTTTCCCATTGAGATTGTCCATAGAGTTTTAATAGGGTTTATTATACAGCACTAATGATATTTTTAGGAGGTGACTACATGCAGTTGACTAAATCATTCAATAAGCACACTGTGTTACCAAGCAACCTCTACAAAACAACCTGGTGGAACTTTTTTTCATCTAAAGCCTCATAGGAGAACAGATCTACAAAGCCTCAAAATAGATTCCTATGTGGAAATTCTACCTACAATGTCTTAATTTTTTAATTAAATCTGGATTTCCCCCACTTTAAGTAGACTATAGTGGTTGTTATTTTTTGTCTCTCCACCTCATCTCCTCTTCCTTTCCTTCCCCCCTGCTCCATCTCTCTCTCTCTCTCTCTCCACCCCTCTCTCTGTCTCTGTCTCTGTCTCTCTCACTTTCTCTCTCTCTTTCCCTCTCCCTTTCCCTCTCTCCCTCTCTCTCTGTCTCTGTCTTGCTGCCTGTCTCTCTGTTTCTCTCTGTCTCTCTCTCTCACACACACACACATATACACATACATACACACACACACATTTTTCCTTTCCTACAAATGCATTTAACAAATTTCATTAACTAAAGTAAAATAAATTCCCTGTATACGTCCATGTACACTAACATGGAGTCTTTGAATATAATATAGGACATGTTATCCAGTTGGGAGATAACATAAAAGGGAGGTGGGAAAGAGGTAACATGTACCAAGTTGAATGGCAGGCAGGCAGGATGCCAAAATATCTTAACAAGCTAGAATAAAGGATTGAAATCAATAAGATGTGGATTTGAGAAGGATAAATAAAGCCTCATCTTGAAGTTCAAAAGTCAGCTTCACAAGTATAGTGAGGACTGACTACACACAATCAATTGTGAAAAAGATTTAAGGAGTAAGTAATCAAAGGTGACAACCTCAGAATGCTAATGTGCTCTTGGGCTGTCTTGAGAGAGACCACTTGTATCCCTAATAGCAAGGTGATGATCCCACAGTAATCTGCCCTGGCAAGAGACTACCTGGAGCATGTGTTCAGTTCTGGATAATGCATTTTAAGGACATTGAAAAACATGATATAAGTAGAAAGAGCATTGGATTTACAGTCTGGACAACTAGGTTTGAATTCTTGTTCTATTCCTCTGCTGTTTGCCCATTCGTGAAAAGGGGGTGGTAATTGCACCTACCTCCCCAGGATGTTGTGAGGATAAAACAAGCTAATGTTTGTAAATCACTTCACAAACCTTAAAATGCTATGAAAATTCTAGCTACTATTATTATGTCTTCTTATTAGTACTACCTCTATCTGACTTGGACAAGCCACTTCACCTTTCCATGCCTCATTTTCCTCATCTGTACCATGAAAAAATTAGACTCATCAACCTTCAAGGTTCCTTCCATTTCTAAATCCAATTATCCTCTAGACTGGAGCATATCCAAAAAGAGATGATCAGGCAAAGGAAAAGGAGAATAAGTTAAATGGGAATCTATCTGCTAGAGGAACCAGACAAGGAGAAATGGGTAGAAGTTTCAGAAATAAACTTAGGTTCAATGTAAGTAAAAACCTTTCTAACAACTACAGTTGTCCCAAAATGGGATGATCTGCTTCAGAAGATATGTATGTATATATGCACGCATGCTTGCACACATATACACACATATTTATTATTGTTGTTGTTGTTATTTGTATTATACTGTTTGTGTGACCCTAGCAAATGACTTAACTTCTCCATACTCCAAGCAACTCTCTCTCTAAGATTGTAAGTTGAGTAGAAGGTAATAATCTGTATTAATAGAGGAATTTCCTAACCAGGAGCTCCCTAGACAAATCTATTCAAATCTACAAATCTATTCAAAATAAGAATAAGAAAGAGCAAAGATTGGAAGAAAATAGGAGGGAAAATCATATTTTTACTTTGTGTCATTTTAGCTCCAAATACATCGTCTCATTGATGGTCCCTGAATTCTTTAAATCAACTCTATCGGATAATTACATTTCTTACAAGTTCATATTTTTCCAGTCAAAAGATTCACAAACTGTCCTACTCCATGTGTCCCTTTTCTTCACTTTTATTTCCGCTTTTGACCGACACAAACCAGATGGGTAGCCTACTCCTTTCCACTTACAATTTATTGCTTTAAATTATTGATAGATTCCTTAGCAATATCACAACGATCTTTTCTCATTAGAACTCACTGACACCTTGTGGTCACCCAGGGGCATGCCTGGTAAAAGAACATGGAGTTTTAGGGAGGTTTTTAAATCTTCAACCACTCATTCTGGCACATGCTATAAGTTGCTGTTTTCAGGAATTCAATCAAATTCAAAAGTATGTTTGTACTCACACACATATATACACACACTCATCCATATGTAAATCTATTTATTTACACACACACATATACACATACACAGTAGGCAATCAGTTTATTTTCTGAAAGAAGTCTCAGTGTCTCCAAAGTATTGAAGTTGCAGTTCACCCAAAGCTCAATGGTAGGTAACTGCACCGTTGGTATGAATAGTCTAGAATACATCATAGGATACTGGTCTGGGAGAAGCAGAAAATTTCATATCGTGTGGTCTATAAAATTATATCCGTGCAAAAGTAGTTGGTTTCTGTTTGTTTCCTTGTGTGTTTTAGTGGAGGAGAGGCCCCCATCACCTCTATTGATGAAATCACAGAAGGAGCACAGATGATGAAATGGTAATGGGTAACATGCAAACATAAGTCAATACCCTGTCACACAGTTCTCCCTGATGGAATTAGAGGAGCAGCTTGCCATTGGCTGACTGGCCAAAGATGGGCTTCAAATGTCTTAGCCCTTAAAAAGCAAGCTTTCAGGCTCTGCGATAGTCAAGGCAAGGAAAATCTTTGTGCAGTATGACCCTTGTTATTTATGCCAGAGGGCAGCAGGGCAAGAGGAGTTTTCTCTCCCCTTCTCCTCTCCTTGATGGGTTATGGCTTACCAAAGAAGAGCTACTCATGCAGTCAGACACACTGCACCCAGAAGAGACTACAATGGAGGCAGAGCAGATGAGGGTGACCCCAGGCAGCAGAAAAGAGAGCTGCGAAAGAAGAGGGGACGTAGCCCTGGCAGTCAGGAGCTAACATGCAGTAAGGAGCTGGCATAGAGATCTGGGAGGGGGGAGGGAGGGCGCAGACAGGAAATATCGTGAGGAAACCATGAGAAAGGAAAGAATTTGGGGGCCCTGAAATGTCAGAGGCATGAGTTGCCTTGGCCATTTGTGTCCTCCATGTGCGTGCCTTAAGTTTTTGTCCTCTTTTCCCAATGATGCTATGTGCATTTGTGTACGTGAGGAAACTGAGGCAGCCAGCTATTAACTTACTAAGTCATTTCAGCCTCAGTTTCTTCATACGTAAAATGTGGATAGCAATAGTACCTATACTATAGGGTTGTTAGGACTACCAAATGAGATAACATATGTAAAATGCTTTGCAAACTTTAAAGTGTGATCTAAACACTAGCTATTATCATTATTACAAATATAAAAACATACCCCATATCTCCTCCTTTCTAGATTTTCCCTTTTTATTTTCCTTTATTCTCTTTTGTTTCCCTCCTCAGTGTTCAATTTTGTAGCTTTATTCCTCCTTTTAGCTTTTTTCAAACACCTTTACTACTTTGATGGATCTCATGGGAGTACTCTCCTAAATGGCGAAGAGATGGCAACCCCACCTCTTTATCGTATGTGACTATTATCCACGTTTCTCCTTCCATAGAAAGTCTACTCAAAGTGGTAGAGACTTTCTTCTAAATCCTTCCCCTTTGACCTGGACAAAAGATTGAGAAATCTAACCATTCTATTCACAGCCCTCCCCCAGTTTCATCCCTTCCTAGGTGAGCATCCTGTGTTCTTGACTCCTTCCTATTCCCCACCCTTCCAGCCTCACCCAATCCTCCACATACTTGTGGAACCACAAGTACTTTCTTGGTCCTTTCCAGCAGGACATGGAGGAGGGGTTGGGGCAGAATGGGACTAAACACAAAAAATTCAATATTCAATATTTTTTTAAAATTCACTGAATTTAGAACTCTTAACAATTGTCTACATTTTTAACTCTTATACATCTCCCTAGTACCTATCATAGCTACATAATAATTGCATGGTTAATATTTGATAATTTAATTCTTAATCAACTTCACAGAAACAAAGTATTACTTATTCTATATTAAACTACCATTTCCTATTGAATCCACCGATCAATCAGAATCATCAAAGGTAGTCATGAATCTCCAGGGGGTACTATCACTAGGTCAGATGAAAGTCAATGAATGAAAGCATTTTTTTAAAATTTAGCCTTCTCATTTGGCACCTAAAAGCTATTTTTACTCCCCACTGATATTTTCCACTTCAAAACTGTTGCTTTTTTCACTGGTATATCACTTCCATCCCAATTAAACTTCAGGGTTGCTTTCCACAGGCCCTAAACCAAAATTTGGTCACTGGGGATATCTTTCAAAACAGTTTATATGAGAAAGGCTAACAGACCCTTAACTGTAGTGATATTAATGGTGCCTTTGATATATATTAGTGCACAAACAGCTCTCTTCAACTACAGGGAGTGTTCATCAAACACACCACCACTTTAAATAGACACAACTTCTACCAGTCTTACCTTCATCCCCTCCAAGACACTCCACATCCAAAAACTCTATTCATCATTGGCATGCGACAGCTTAGTCTGGGCAAGGGAGTGATTTTGGCGAGACATTCGGCTTGCCCTTCCTGAACTCTCATATTCCTATTTATGGTCTAGTCAGTCATAGTGGGTTGACTTCTGTTTCCCCTTTTAACAGTATTTTAGACCTTGGCAGGCCAATTTAATGAATGAAACCAATGAATGATCAAACCAGAGTGGCAGAATCACAAGAACAAGGAGAAAGTGGCTGAAATGGGAACAGGAAGCACAGTGTAAATGATGCTGTTATCAAAAAGCTAAGCTAGGCTATAAGGTGAGTTAGAAAAGTAGTTTAAAATTATTCTACCAAAGGGACAAGATAAGTAAAATGTCTGCTTATCATAAATTATTTGTCATTATTATTTTTTTGATGAGGCAATCGGGGTTAAGTGACTTACCCAGAGTCATACAACTAGTGAATGTTATGTGTCTCCAGGTCCGGTGCTATATCCACTGCACCACCTAGTTGTCCCTTATTACTAACTTTTTAACAATTAACCCATAAGCCAGTATAGGTTCACCCAGAAAAGGTAGGGTCACCCTAAACTCATTTCCTTTTTTGACCATGTAAATTGACTAGTAGACACACTGATATTCTTACAACGTCATGAACCATCATGAAAGTCCCCCAATATGTTGGGTGGATCTCCTGGGGCAAACTCATGGTTAGGTGGAGAAGAGTTACACGTGATGAATTATGATCTGAATTATTAGAGAGAATACCCATATCAATGGGATCACAGATTCACTGGAGCATTGGCTGGTACAAATCAGAGAAATGACATTTCAGCTGGGAATTTTGCAAAGTATTTCATGATATCTTTGTGGCAAGATCAAAAGATGTGGGCTGGATGATAGTATAAATGACATGTGTATCAAATTTGTGGAAAATGTTAAGGTGTTAGGAATAGCTGCCATATTGAAGAGTAGAACTCAGGATCAAGAAAGACCTATATAAATAAGAACAATGTTCCAAATCTAAGAAGATTAGATTTATTGGGCATCAATATCAAATCTTACCCTTGTAGTCAAAAAAAATTAACTGTACAAATGAAGGATGGGTACACAAAGCTAGAATACTTTCTACTTTCACTTGAACTTTTCTCCTTTGCTTTAGTTTCTGGGGAAAAGGTAGTTCTGCTACTCAACAAGGCTGACTTACCTACCTGTGGTCTTGATCTCCCTTCCCTCTAATCTTCTTCAGGAGCTTGTCCAGTTGGTCCCTCTTTCATCCTCAAATGCTTCCTGTCTCTTGCAAGCTTTCCCAAAATATATTCTCTATTAAAAAAAAAAATTCACTTCAAACTGCCATCACCTGCCATACTGGCCTATATCTCTTCTTGCTTTTCATTACCAAGCCCTGAAAATAATTTTCTATAATTACTGTCCCAACTTCTTCATTACCCACTCCCTTCTCAGCCCCTCACAACCTGGCTTCTGAAGTCATCATTGTAATGAAATTCTTTTCTTAAAGTTTTTCATGATCTCTTAACATCTTAATCTAATGGGCTCTCCTTCTTATCTTTGATATTTCTGGATTCTTTACACTAATACCTACCCCATACTCTCTCCTCCTTTGACTTCCATGGTATTTACTTTCTTGTTCTTTCCCTGTATATCTGACCAGTTTTCTTTATGATTTCATTGTCTGTCTCTTTTCCTTTAAGCTTGTGAATATACTGCCAATTCTCTCTATCTTTTCTTACTTGATAATCTCTTCAGCTCTTAGGGCTTCAATTATTACTATCTACATGATTACTAAATCTTCCGAGTCTACTTATCCAGCCCTAAAATGTTTCCTGAGCCATCCCCCCCTCCTCATTCCCACAGTTCTAATTTCCTGCTGGATATCTCTCTATATATCATGTTGTCATATTAAATTCAACAGGTTCAATCAGAAATTAATCTCATGCCCCTGTAGCCTTTCCCAAAACTTTAGTTTTTCTGTTAATGGTATCACCATTAATCCAGGCTCAAAGTTGTAGGGGTTGGTCAACCGAATCACAACCTTGACTCTTCTTTTTCCCTCATCCTCCTTATTTAATCAGTTGCCAAGTGCCATGATTTCCATACCTTTCATGTCTGTCCCCTTCACTACATAATAATAACAATAAGCCACATTTATCTCATTTTTACTGTGGGCCACATACTGTGCTAAATGCTTTACAATTATTACCTCATTTGATCCATCTAGCAACCCTGCAAGGTAGATGTTGTTATTAACCCCATTTTTCAGATGAGGAAACGGAGACAAATAGAAGTCAAGAGACTCCAGGGTCTCTTATCCAGAGTCTCACAACTAGCAAGTGTCAGAGGCCAGATTTGAACTCACACATATCTTCCTGACTCCAGGCCTGGCACTTGATCCACTGATCCACCTAGCTGCCCGTAGTTATATCCACATAGCCACCACTCTAGTTTAGGCCCTCATCACTTCTTAAACACTGTAATAGCCTCCTAATTGGTTTTTCTGACTTCCATCTCTTCCCTCTCCAAGTCACCTTTCACAGAACTGCCATAACAATCTAAGACACATTTTAAACTAATGTCACTCTCTTACTAAAACTGTTCAGTCATTTGCAATTGCCTCTGGGACAAAATGTAAACTTTATATCCTTGCATTCAAGGCCCTTGATAATGTGGTCTCTACCTACTTTTCTAGCTTTATTTCATGTTACTTTCCTTTATCCACGCCAAGTTCATTCCAGCCAAAGTGGAAACAAGCTCTTCCACAAATTTAATATAGCATTTGCTAACTCATTAATTTGTACAAGCTGTTCCATCTTTGCCTTTCAGAATCTTAATCTTCTTTCAAGGATCCTTCTTTCACTGTCATTCCTTCCATTAAGCTTTTTCCTGATCCTTTCAGTTATTAATGCCTTCTCCTTCTCTAAATTGTCTTTCATTACATTTATCTGTGTACGCTTTCCTCCAATTGAATGTAAGTTCCTTGAGGGCAGGGATTTTTTTTTTCATTTTTTTTTAATATCTTAAGAACCAAGCATGCTGTTCTGCTCATGGTAGAACCTGAATAAATGTTTGTTCAATTGATTTTAGTGAACTGTAACAACAATATCAATCATCAAGTCACACCAATGATTCATATTATCTAAATTAGAAGAAGAATGATCTTCCTACTGTTCTCTCCCTTGATCAAAAACCATCTGAAATACTGTGTTTAACCCTGATTACCATTTCAAAAGGCCATTATTAGCCTGGAGACCATCCAGTAAAAGAAGGGAACTAGAGATCATACTATAAGAGGATGAATTGAAGTAAGTGGGTCTGTTTAGTCTGAGGAAGAGAAGATTTAGGGGAAACGGAATTGTTCATTTCAAGTACTTGAATGGTTGTTATATGGAAGAGTGTCTGTTTTGCTTGTCCCCTGAGAGTCTAATCAACAATGTAGAAGCTTCAGAAAAGCAAATATTGTCTCAACATAAAGAAAATGTCTTAACTAATTAAAGTTGTCCAAAAATGCAGATTGCTGTCCCAAGAAGTACTGAATCCCTCATTAGTGGTAATCTTTTAACAGAAGGTGAATTATCCTATCAATTAGGAATATTGGAGGAAAATCTGAAATGTGCAGTTTAGATTAGATGAACTGAGGTCCTTTCCAATGCTGAGATATTATGATTCTATGACTCTAAGTTGTTTGTTGAGGGTTGGTTTTTTGGGAGGATATAGGAGAGTACCAACTTGGAATAATGAAAATAAAAGGAGAAAAGAGGTAATCTCTCTGCACGTAACTGGAATATTAGATAGGAACAGACTAGGAAATAATCTCATCAATACTAAATCTGTTGAATTCTGACTATTTCTGTGTTCATAGTGAACCAGGTCATGAGTTCGAGAGGCCAGGCAATGGATTTCAGTATTGGATTTATGTAGTGAACATCAGATCCCAATAGCAAAGTATTAGTAGAGATAGTTGAGGTGAATGTGTAGAAAGAGAAATGATAATTGCAAAAAGTTAGCATGTCTTCATCAAGAACAGATCATGCCAGGGCCGCTAGGTGATAGTGGATAGAGCACTGGCCCTAGAGTCAGGAGGACTTGAGTACAAATATGGCCTCAGACACTCACTAGATATGTCATCCTGGGTGAGTCACTTAACCTCGATTTGCCTCAAAAAAAAAAATCACACCAGACTAACCTCCTTTCCTTTTTTGACAAGATTACTAAGTTAGTTGATGAGGGGGAAGGCTATGGATATAGTTTACCTAGATTTCAGCCAAATTTTTGATAAAATATCTCTTACTGCTCCAGGAAGAGATGGAGAAAAAGATTAGATAATAGTACAATCAGATAGATTCAGAATAGTTGTTAATGGTTAGAACATGACAGGAGATCTCCAAGAGAATGTCCCTATGATCTCTACTTGGGCTTATGCTGTTTAACATGTATATCAATAACTTAGATAAAGGTATAAATGTTGTATTCATCAAATTTCCAAATGATGCAGAGGTGGAAAGGATAATTCATACAGTTGTTGTTGTTGTTATTCAGTCATTTCATTTGTGTCCAACTCTTCATGACCCCTTTTGGGGTTTTCTTGGCAAAGATACTGGAATGATTTGCCATTTCCTTCTCTGGCTCATTTTATAGATAAGAAAGCTGAGGCAAATAGGGTTAAATGACTTGCCCAGAGTCACACAGCTAATAAGTGTCTAAAGCCAGATTTGAACTCAGTCTGCCTAACTTCAGGTCTGGCACTCTATCCACTATGCCACCAAGTTGCCCAGTTCATACAGTAGATGACAGAACACAAATTGATCTTTACAGGTAGAGCATTGGGCTGAATCTAGTAAGATGAAATTCAATAAGAATACATGTAAGCCTGGCATTTGTATGCAAAAAAGCAAACTAGACAAATGCAAGATTGTGAGGGTGGGAGAGATATGTGGATAGACTACAATTGTTTTGAAAAGAAATGGGGGTTTTAGTGCACTGAAATATCATTGTCTTGGGGAAGAATTTGGAGGAATGTGAGGAAAAACTAAGGGAAATTTTAGATGAGCTAGAAGAAGCCAGATGGAAACTCTATAGCTCTCTATTAAGTACACAGTTCACATAGTATCTTACTGGGAAATGAGAATCGATCTATGCTATTTACACAGCATATTTCTTTAAATCCATAGTTATTTTCACATTGTCTCTCCATGAGAACATAAGCTTGAAAGCAGAGACTTGTGTATTTTCATCTCTTTGTGCCCCTAGTGCATCACACAGTGCCCAGAATATACTAGGTGCTTACCAACAGACTGACTGTAGTCAGAAAGGAGAAATAGAAATAAAGACACAATGAAGTAATGGAAAGTCAGCTAATTGGACTCTGGGAAGAAAAGCCCACATCTGAGTTGTAGGTGTACCCTCAGAGCTAGATGATATCTCAGAACACGATGATTCAGATGAGAAAGAAACTTAGGCTGTTGGTTCCCATCAGAGAGTTAGGCAACTCAACGGTCTCTCTAAGGCTCAAGAGGATCGCTTTTCAGACAAAGCAAAAGAGTTGAACCCAGGGGCAGCTCTTTTCCTTACCAATACTCTACTTGGAGACGATACTAGGAAATAGAAGGTACCTGTAGAATGTGAAGACCGACAGGTTACCTTTCTTTGTATCCCCATTTCTTAACTGGGAGTCTGATCACAAGCTCAGGAGGTCACAGTAGATAGTCTAGGCCTATTAGACCAGTGACCAAGCTGATATATAAGGTATTAGGAAAAATAGGAGAAATCGATGCTTATGAGTTCCAGTGATGCCCGTTGTTAGATTTCATGTAGTGTGCACTTTTTATGGAACCAGAAAATAAGTATATACATTCCATGTGGCCTATGTGGTTCATGCACTGTGCTTCTCTTGCCATATCCTGCTTCTCTACCCTATGTGCTAGTATGCAGTGTTGTGCATATCATATTAGTATTTCTACATGTCATTTATGCCTGTGATCTATATATTTGGACACTATTTGCAAATATTTTTGCATTGAAATTTGCTTGCTATTGCTTGAGAATTGTATCTTTAGCCAAATTTAGGCATTGTTGTCAAGAATGCCACTGATTATATGACATGTATTTTTTGCATACATTAACATTAACCGTATGCAATACTAATATAAATACCATGTTTTAGGTGCCTGAATATACATTGTAATAGAAAGCCAGGATGATTATTGGTGACTACGTCATTTTTTTTTTGTAATGTATGAAGTATGTTTACTGATGTTTAAGTGTACCACACCTCTATAGTTTATGGAGACTATATCTGTTTCACTGGGAAGAATGTCACTTACCTGAGCATACTAATTATCTGATAAGGTTATGCTCCAACAGACTAAACAGGACTAATCCTGTCAGTTCTGCATAGAAATGTTTGAAGCTGATGACAAAAAATAAAAATGAAGATATGAATTTTTTAAAAGATATGCTGAAATAAACAGTTGAAAGACGCTTAAAACAATGGATTCCATCCAAGAGGATCTACAAGAGCTTTCTCTCTGGTCACTTGGACAGAACTAAAAGACTTAGGTCATTTATTCCCTACAGAAATCCTTTTTTCTCACACTTAGCAGTGTCAAAAGATCTAGAAATGAAGCTAAATGACTACCTGTGAAAGAAATCTGGGAATCAAGCAGAAGGGATGGGTCCAATGAGAGAATCATCACCTGACCCAGACAGCTGGAGAAAGTGATTCTGTGCCATCTGCAATTAAATGCAGGAGTGTGCGTGGGAGAGGGAGACAGAGAGACAGACAGAGACAGAGAGACAGACAGACAGAGACAGACAGGGACAGAGACAAAGAAAGAGAGAGACAGAGAGACAGAGAAAGACAGAGACAGAGACATAGAGAGAGAGAGAGAGAGAGAGAGAAACCTTGAGTTCCTGAGTGACCTTTCCTGGTTGAACCTTAAGGAAGGTTTTGCCATACAAAGATAGAGCCAACTTCTGGGTATTTGGATTTATTACCAAAAGGGGCATGGGGAATAAATTTGAAATGTGGTCTGGGAGAAGTTGGTCACATCAGGCACATTGACATACTTCGTTTTATTAACTTCTACTGTAATTTTCCTTCTGGCAAAGTTTGAACTTTGTGAGGGAGCCTAAGATACTAAAGATATTGGGAGTTGATTTCTCCCCAGCCTGGGAAGAAAGGAAGATTGATCAGGGCTGAAGGGTGGAGTTTCTGCTACAGAAAGAGTTTTAAGTATCTTTCTAGAGCGATCAGGAAGAAATACAACTCTCAGGGTCTTTAGCAACTTAAGTTCCCCTTCAGTCCAAGTTAAACCAGAAGGGCTTACAAATTACTTACAAATATTGTAATTAAAAGGGCATATACTTATGCCCTTGTAAATAACCTCTTGAAACACAGTTGAGTTAGAATGAGGTAGGGAAACTTAAGTGATTTGGGCATTTAGTTGAGATCTGATTGTATAAATCTATGCCCAATCCTTCAACTAAGGAAATTCAGATCATTACTGCTCCCAAAGGTGTGGCACTGAGAAGAGAGCCAGAGAATGAGAAAGAGATTAGTAATTCCCCAGAATTCTACTGTCGAGTAAAGTGCACAATGACTAGGTATTCACCTCTGATTTGTAGCCTGTGTGCCCCTTGGATATGACACAGGCAATTGGCTGAATGAAATTTTCAGCTCTTATTTCGCTTGTTTCCTCTTCTATGAAGAATGATTTGGGGTTGGAAAATGGTTCAGAGGAAGTATATTTATCACCCTCTCTGTCACACTTGACTCCTCTCCTGACTTCCTTATTTTTATTGATGGTGCTCCCATCCCCTGAGTCACTCAGGCTCAAAATGTTAGTCATCTTTGACTCTCTCCTTTTTCTGATCCCCTAAATTCAACCCATTACCAAGTTCCATCATTCTATTTCCAAATTATTTTTCACACCCACCTCTTCCTCTCCATCACACTACCACTATTTTAGTCTAAATCTTCATCAACTCACCTGGTTTGGAGGACTGAAGAGCAGAGAAGCAAATTCTTTCCAATGTCTTCTTTTATAGAAGATAGAAACTGGACTTTCTGTTCATTCCACTCCGCCTGCTACTCTGCCCAGTTTCAACTCCACAGAACAAGATGGTGCCTGATAATTCCCCTACCCCACCCTTTTTTTTTCTGCCTTCTTTTTGTATGTCATCTCCCTCTTTAGATGGTAAGCTCCTTGAAAGCAGGGACTGTCTATCTTTTTATCATTTGTATCTCTAGCATTTAGCACAGTGCCTAACACATAGTGGATATAAATATAAATAGATGTTTATTGGATTAGATTGACCCTCCATCTCACCCCACAATAAAGGTGGAAGGCCCTCAGTTGTTACATATTGCAAATGTTTTGGGACTTTTTCTATGTGTTGACCAAGTATGCTGACTTTTTTTTTTCTTTCAAAAAAATACTATTTGTTGTATGGGATGGCTGGGGGAAAGTGGAAAGAAGAGTTCAGATAACTATGTTGATGTAAGAAATAGAAGATATGAGTAAAAACTTATTTAAAAAACAAATCAAAGGGTAATTCGCAAATTCTTTTCTTTGAAAAGGTGAATAAAATAAATGAAAACAGGACTATTACAGCTGATGTACGGAATGCTTAAAGTATTTCAATGAGATATTCTTATTTATCTGGAAAACAACAACCAGAAAGCCCAAATAAACAGAATTTTTTCTGCATATTTTTCACAATTCTGAGAGACCAAAAGAAGCTGAAATCAGAGTTTTATTTGGAAAAAAAAAAAATTCCATGGCTAATTCCAAGGCAAGCAGATTCTGCTGTATCTCCTATGCCCTCTGCTGGAGATTTGAAGGACTGCTGTCATCACTGTATTTGGAATGGCCAGCCTAAGGCCCCATAGCATCAGTTGCCTTTTGCATTACCAAATAAAGCTTAAAGTTCCAAGGGTGATGAACCTGTGGCCTCAAGGTCACATGTGGCCTTCTAGATCCTTTCATGCAGCCTTTGACTGACTCCAAATTTCATAGAACAAATACTTTTATTAAGGGGATTTGCTCTGTGAAGTTTGGATTCAGTCAACGGGCTGCACTTGAGGACCTGAGTCATGTGCTTTATCATTTTAGCATTAAGCATATTTCACTTATTATTATTATTATTTAAAAAACAATCAAGGATCCTCATATGCCTAGTGTGGGAACTCTCAATTAAGCAGAGTATTCAATTAGTCTCCAATCATTCTCTAATCAGCAAAAGCTACAAATCAGGGTTTGATTTATTATTTTGTTGATTGTCTAGACTTAAGAAAGTGATAGATAAAATGTTAATAATTCAGATTAAACTTAAAAGTGTGCTGTGCATAGAATTTTTATTATATTTATCTATTATTATTATTGTTTAGGAAAGACATGGCTGTCCTAGGAAAGTCTCTTTCAGGATGTTTCTCGTGGTTTGTTTTTTGTTTTTATCCTGTGCCTGAATTTTCCCAAAATGTGTCAGCAGAGGGCATCCTCCTCCTTTAAAAGAACCTCTGTTATGAAGGTGGTTCACTGGAGACTTTAGTTAATTCCTATCTTACTCTGACAGCATTGCTCAAGTTGTTTCCCAAATGATGCTTAAGTCTTAAGTAAATACATAGCAACTAATGAGTTCTCCAAGACAGATCCTTGGGCATGTCTCTACTTTGTCTTGAGCAGTCACTAACATTTACCAGATACAAAGCTGTAGTATTTCTTTGGAATACTACACAGCAGCATGTGTGGCATATGGATGCTAGCCTGGCTAAACACAGCCAGGAAGGTCTGGCTTGCTTGCAAAAATCTAAAGTTGCCCATCTCCATGAAGCATCACTTTCAGGAATTATCTAATCCATTTTGATCTACCCTCCCTGGCTAAGCCAAGCACTCAATATTCTCTCTCATTGCTATAATGTTCCAGTAATAATCTATGTTAAAGAAAGCTTCCACAAACTGAAAGGCATTCCTTTCTTCTCTACACCATCCTCAAACAATTCCCCTTGTCTCCTCAGCACCACTCCCGGTCCACAGCACACCCTTCCCCATCCACCTTCTTCCTCTGTTTCTTTTCTCTTTTTGTCCAGACCATTGTTGCTGGGAAATTTCAAAGAAGGGATTCTCTCTACCAGTTCGGATCAGCACCTGCTTTGCAATTTACAGTCATAACAAAGTTGGCTGGGGCATTAGCGGTTTTCTCTGGGTCACACAGCTAGTCTGCGTCTGAGGGAAAACTTGAACCCAAGTCTTCTGGATAATAACATATAGCATTTAGACAGTCTTTTAAGGTTTGCAAAGTGCTTTACAAATATCTCATTTTATCCTCACAACAATCCTAGGAGGCAGGTGCTATTATTATCACCATTTTATGGGGATAATATGAGGAAGCTGAGGTAGACAGAGGTTAAGTGCTTGGGGTCACACAGTTAATAAACATCCGAGATCATATTTGAACTCAGTTCTCCCTGACTCCAGGCTGGTTCTCTGTTCGCTATGCAATGCTGCCTCTCACTTCTGAGCTTTAGGAGAGGGGAGTAGAAGGTATAAAGACCTGAGAGAATTGATAATGTTCATGCTCTCTGAAGTAGAAAAATCATAGAACCTTGGAAATGGAAGGAGTATCATCTAAGTGCAGTTCAACTGAAATCAACCCAGACAAGTGGTTATTCATGAAGTTACCAAAATACTAATTTGGTATTAACCTTGTATGTGTACACGTTGGAACCAAGCTTCTTGAGAGCAGAGATTATTTCATTTTTGTCTGTGCTTGCTACGTGCTTATTGAGTTGAATTAAATCCAACTTTTAATTCAACACATTCAGTAACAGGAAACTCACCCCCCCACCCCAGGCATCTTATTCCTCTTTTGAATAGATCTGGCTGTGAGGAAGTTCTAACATCAAGCTGAAATCTGTTTTCTTGCAACTTCTCCGCCCTGTTCCTGGTGCTCCTTCCTAGGATCAAGCAGAACCCATAAAACCCCTCTTCCAGCAGCTATTGTGACCTCCCCTTGCTGTTTCAAACAATCCTCATGTGGCATGATCTCCAGGCCTTTCATCGTGGAATGAAATTAATTTAATGGCAATGAAAACCAGAACTCTTCTTCAGAACAAATTTTAGAATGGAATGGAAACAAGTCTGTATTTATAATTAGATGTCCTGGACTTGAATCTCAGGACTGTCCCTTTCTACCCTTGAATAAGCCCTTTTAATCTCTCTCAGTTCCACTTTCCTCATCTATGAAATAGGGATAATAATGCTACCATGCCTGTCTCACTTTATTATTATAAGGATGAAGAGAGTAAGTAAAACTTTTGTAGGTGATAAAGCAACAGATACATTATGTATTATTTTATTAATTATTCCAAAATATAGGCTGCATATTTTAGGATAACCCCTGTTTCCCAGCTGCCTCTCCTTTCTTCACACACACAGACACATCGGAGATCTGATATGATAAAGGAGTTACTATGCTATTATGTGTTCCCATTATCCATTAGTTTAAAGGTAAGAAGTGAGAAAGTAAGAGTAATTCACACCCAACTCCCCTTTTTCTCATGACTTCCTCTTATTCAGTCAAATGGAATAGAATTTGTAAAGCTCTTACCAGAATACCTGGCACATATTTGTTGTTGTTATTTGTTTGTCCTCCATTTTCAAAGAGGACCAATGACATCATGAGATGATGTCTTGACTCGTGAGTGAATTGGATTTGCGAGGCAGAGATGCACAAAGTTGTCAGCCTCACTCTCTCTTCCAGAGACATCAAAGTCCAGTGACAAGACAAAAGTCAGGATGACTGGTGATGTTTTGGGACCTTGGCATCTTTGATGTCTGACCAAGCTCTAAGACGTCACAGCCCCTGCTTCAGCTACCTTCATGGCCATTGGAACAAATTGTTCTCGTCTACCCAGTCCACTGGAAAAAGTGTTCACATCCTTGGGAAAGGTACCCCCCTAACTCACCAACAGATTTGATGCCTGACAGTTCCCCTGAGCCTGGTTTAGTGCATCTGCCAAAATGGTTTACTGGGGTATGACTGCTGTGCGTGCTACAGCTTCTTGGAGCTGCAGGTGAGAGTTGAGTGCCAGGTAGACACCAAATGTGGATAAGTCGTCCTGAAAAAGACTTGGCAAGCCCTCACACCAGAGGTACTATCCTCCTTGACTGCCTGTACACCCCTGGCAGACAGGAGGCATTTAATAAATGCTTGTTTCTTTTCTTTTTTCCTTATTGGCAGCTAGATGGCACAATGGATAGTGCTTGGAGTCAGGAAAATTTGAGTTCAAATTCAGTCTGGAACATTTACCAGCAATGTGGTCCTATGAGAGTCACCTAAACTTTCTGCTTCAGTTTCTGCAACTGTAAAATGTGAGTAATAATAGCATCTACCTCCCAGGGGTGCTGTGAGAATCAAATGAGAAAATATTTGTAAAGTGTTTAACACAGTTCCTGATACATAGTAGGCTCTAAATAAAAGTTTATTCCCCCCTTATTGTCAGGAGATAGATGGCAGTGTAATGCAAAACACCCAATCCTGACACCATCACCTGCATTTGCTCAAATGCTGACTTGATCTATATTTCCACTGTGCATTGTAAAAAAAAAAAAAAAAAAAAAAAAAAAAACTTGGAAGTCTATCTCCTTCATACCATATTGGAATACCTTTTTTAATAGTAATAGCTTATATGTGTATTGTACCTCAAGAATGGCAAAGCACTTCACATACTTTATGTAATTTGCACCTTTTAGCAGTCTTGTAAGGTAAATACTATAGCTATTATCACACCCATTTTATAGAAAGCAGAGACTTGCCAGGGGAACACCTGGGAAGTGACTGATTTGATTCAGGATTTGAACCTAGGTATTCCTGACTCTGAATCCAGTGATTTACCCACTACATGACCCAGCTGGCTCTTTAGATAACCAACATGTGTGTGTGTAAGGTACTGGGCTAAGTACTAAAGATAAAAAGTAAGGAAATAACAGTCCCTGCCCTCAGGGAGCTCACAGTGTAATTTGGTAAACAACTTGTGAAGAACTATGTTCAAATTAAATGCCATTAAATGGGAGGGAATCTCAGAAAGAAGAAAGTGGTAATGGGTAGCAGGAGACAAAGGAAAGGCCTACTGAAAAAAAAATGGGACTTGTACCAAATCATAAAGGAAGCAAGGAGGCAGAGACAATAGGCAAGAGCATCCCAGGAATGGGGGATATCCAGTGAAAAGACACAGAGTGAGGAGATGGGGTGTCCTGTGGAAGGAATAGTAAAGAGACCTGCATTGTTGGAGAGAATGTGGAAGGTGTCTAAAAGGTCATCGGATAAGAAACTCAGAGTTTGAAAACCAGAAGTGATTTTAGAGGTTATTGAGTTCAACCCTCTAATTTTACAGTTGAAGAAGTGAGGTGCAGAGACATTAACTGATTTTCCCAGAGTCAAACAGGTAATAAACAGATATATGAGCCAAATCACATAATAAATATTTGTTGAACTGATGAAACTTAATAGAGATAAATGTAAAATCCTACACTCAAGTTTTTAAAATTATTCTGCCATAGGATAATAGGATCATAAATTTAAAGATGGAAGGGACCTTAGAGGTAATCTAATACAACTTTCCATTTTAAAGATGAGGAAACTCAATAACCTGGAGTATCTGATACTGTTGCTCACCCAATACTTTGCCATGTGACCACATTTATGCTGCTTCTATTTGTTGAGTGGGTGGCAGATTAATCCTAGAGTGGCTAGTCAGGAGTCAATGTTAGAACTCTCCTTAGGAGACATGTGCAGAAGCGCTAGCTCTGGGAAATGGGTGGTGAGAGTGCCTGCTGCTCTATTTAGCTCATTTTCATCAACCTTTTGTTCTGTTAATTAGGCATTATTGTTTTCATTAAATAAATTTAATTTAATACACCATGATACAGTGTATAGAGGTAATAATTAAAACTGTGGGAGATGGCATTTTCAAGGAATAGAGAAAAGAGACAGAAGAGAATACTGGAGCCCAAATCTCATATTTGGGAGCTAGAATAATTAGAAGAGCCAGAAAAAAAGAGAGAGAAGGAGTTGTCAGAGAGTTAAAAGAATAACCAGGATAGTGGAGATATTGAAACTAAGAGACAGGCAAGTTTAAGAAATAGGTGCTCAAGGTGGACTTCAGTTAAATCTGGAAAGACTTACATGAACTGATGCTGAGTGAAGTGAGCAGAATCAGAAGAACATTGCACACAGTAATAGCAATGTTGTGTGATGACTCTCTTTGATAGAATTGCCTCTTCTTAGCAATGCAAGGATTTAAGACAATTCCAAAAGACTGGAAAAAAGATGGAAAATGCTATCCACATCCAGAAAAAGAATTGTGGAATCTAAATGCAGATAGAAGCATACTATTTGCTCTCTCTTTTTTTCTTTTTATTTCCTTTTTCTTATAGTTCTTTCCATTGGTTCTAATTCTTCTTTACAACATGACTAATGTGAAAATGTTTAATATGAATGTATATGTAGAGCCTATATCACATTGCACATCATCTTGGGGTTGAGGGGAGAGGAAGGAGGGGGAGAAAACTTGAAACTCAAAATCTTATGGAAGTGAATGTTGAAAACTAAAAATTAATTAATTAATTAAGAAGAAAAGAGAAGAAAAGAAAAAGGCTCAACAATATTTGCAAACTGAGGGCAGCTAGGTGGTACAATGGATAGAGTACCAAGCCTAGAGTCAGGAAGACTCATCTTCCTGAGTTTAAATCCAGTCTCAGACATTTACTAGCTGTATGACCCTGGGCTAGTCATTTAATCCTGTTTGCCTCAGTTTCCTCATCTGCAAAATGAACTGGAGAAGGAAATGACAAATCACTCCAGTATCTTTGCCAAGAAAACCCCAAATGGGGTCATGAAGAGTGGGACAGGTTGGAACAACATTTGCAAGTGCTTTGGGGAGGTTGGGGAGGATAAGGAATAAGAAATTGAGTAACAGCTTTTGACTCACCTGGTTAGCAGACTATTGTTGATTTTTGAGAGAGAAATTTCAGTGAAGTGGTGACAGAAGAGGCTGGATTTCAAAAGGCTAAAGAGAAAGAAGAGA
This sequence comes from Vombatus ursinus, assembly GCF_900497805.2. Classification (NCBI taxonomy): domain Eukaryota; kingdom Metazoa; phylum Chordata; class Mammalia; order Diprotodontia; family Vombatidae; genus Vombatus; species Vombatus ursinus. Next base: position 24,661,309 of record NW_020946557.1, on the reverse strand, counting down.
ATAGATAGTTAGTAAACAGAAGCGCTGGTAGAATACTCAGAGACATCTGGCAATGAAAGAAAGGGAAGTAACTGAAGAGAAATTAGTGACAGTGAGGATCAAGTGATTATTTTTTTCAAGATGTAGGAAACCAAAAAACCAGGAGGGGATGGGTAGATTCAGGCAAGAGAGAAAATAATTGAGCTTCTGAAGGGAAAGTGGAGGAATTAACCTTAAGAAGGTGGAGGGACATCTTTTTCTCTGAAATAGGAGTTCAGAGGAGAGTAGTGCACAAAGATGATGTTGTAAAGGGAAAGAAAAGGGAAAAAAGTTTAAATGTCCTTTAGATTATCATGCTCTGTATTACCTGCTTGTCAACATGGAGGACCCAGAGTTAAAGAGAAAGGTAATGTGAACTGTTAACATTTAGGCTACTTCCTACCATTTAAATCATATGCCTTATAAGTAATATGTTGATGTGGATCAAGTCACTTCAAAACTAGTCCTCATTTTGGCATGTCATAGAATTATTGATGGGATTCACATAGGATCATAAATTTAGATATAGAAGGAACCTTGGTGGACATATGATAGAAGTTCCTTAGAGGAAAGGACTATTTTTATTTCTGTCTTTGTTTCTCCAGTGTCCAGCACAGGACCTAGATCACAGCAGGCACTTGTTGAATGGTTTAGTCTAGCCCCTTTCATTTTACAGACCAGGAATTCAAGGCCCATTGAAGTTAAGCGATTTGCCCAAGATCACACAAGCACCGAGTGGCAAAGCTAGATTCAAACCCACTTCATCGAACATCAAATCCATCCTTTTCCTATATATGCCACAATCTCTCTTGATGTATTGGTTTGTTAGGGTTAGAGAGAAGGAGATTAAGGGGATATTTTACCCCTCTTGAGTAAAGTGTCTGACAGCTGTCTGTTTACTTTCAGTCTCATCACTCATATCCTTCCCAGATACTCCATTCCCATCCCCATTCCCCAAGGCTGTTCTATTTATCCTCCAGCTAGAAGGTTCTATCTGAGCTAATGCCATTCCCAGGCCACTTTCACTTTTGCAAATGATTCTAACGGAGGTCAGCTTTCTATAACAAGAAACAGTAGGTGCTTTGTATCAGGTTCTCCATTTAACTTGTCAACATTCTGAAAAGTTCATTCTTTCTTAGTCAGCTCAGTAGGCTTTGAGCTATCCACAGGATAGAGTCAATGAAACAATTGTGTCAAGCCTGAAAAGACATTCTCTTGTTTTGATCCAGCTTTGACTATGGAGCAACAAGACATTTATGAATGAACTCCCATCTCATGAATATATTGGAGATATTAGGAGACCCAAAATACCATCCACTGTTCAAGAATAAGGGAGGGTGTAATAAGTAATGGATTTCAGTATCACTACCCTGCAGCTGGATTTCTTTGACCACTGATCTGCAAGCTAATGCTGAATGTCTCCCAAGGGTGGAGCTGCTTTTCAAACTACACTGGAAGTTTTGGTGGAAAGTCTCTGAACCTCTTTCTGGGTGGAAGATCCCTGAGACTCTGTTTCCTCATCTACCAAATGAGGCCGTTGTATTAAATGACTCTAATGTCCCTTCCAATTTTACATGCATGATCCTAAAAGTGGCATATAATAATAAGTCTTGTCAAGGTTTGAAAGTAAAAATAGCTAGCTAGCATTTGTGTAGTATATTATGGTTTGCAAAGCACTTTATAAAAATTATCATTTTATCTTCATAAGCCTGGGAGGTAGATGCCATTATTATCTCTATTTCACAAATGAGGGAGCTAAGGCAGACAAAAGTTAAATTATTTGCCTAGAGTCAAACAGCTAACAAGTGTCTCAGGTGAGATTTAAACTCAGGTCTTTCTTTCTACAAGTCAGATGCTCTAGTTATTGAAGCTGCCTTTTTCATAAGATTTAGACATTTGCACAGGATGAAGGCATATGTAGCAGACTAGGGGATGCAATGAGTGTAGAATGTTTTACTATTATTATCATTAACAATAATAATATAAAAAGAGTATTCAGGAGTAGAGGGGTGGACTGAGAGATTTTATCCTATCAGAAGAGCAGGAAGGGCCAAATTGAACTGCCACATAAGGAGATGAAACAAGTCATTTCTGCGTTCTAGGAAAGATTTGAAAATTGTACCCCCTGTGTTTTCCTGGCTTTCTTGAGAATTAAATGAAAATATATGACATGCTCTACAAATTTTTAAGCACTATTTAAATGTCACATTTTCCCCCAAAATTCTGTGATTTCATCTATGTGGAGAGGTCCTGGTGAGGCACTTTAATCTCCAAGGAAAATCATCACCTTGTTTCCAACTTAAAGAAAGCTGCCTGGCCACTGAGGAGATGAGTGATTTTCCCAGCTTGACATAACCAATATGTATCAGAGGTAGAGAATGAACCCAAGTCCTGCTGATACTGAGGCTAGACCGCTATCCATTCAGTCATGCCACCTCATGAATGTCAATTATCAGAATTAATTATAACATACATTACTTGATTTGTCACCAATGCCTAAATGCTCTGGAAACCAGAATTTCAGACATTAAAGGTGCATAGATTTGCAAAAATATGTTAAACATCGAATTTTTCTTATTTGCATCAACTGCATATTGTCACCTAGAAGGCTATTTATCTTGCCTATCCAAGTCAATGATCAAAGCAGCATTTTAAGGAGATTAATGTAATCTAAAAACATTCCCAGGGTCCACACTCCAAAATGTAAACCATAGAATTACAAAGAGGCCTGATATGCTTCCTCTTTTAAACATCCATCCTTGCAAAGGATGCATGTACCTTTGAGCATTTCCTCTCAAAACCAGTTTTAACAAATAATTGCTTAGAAAAGGGAGAGGGCAAAGGATCAATGACAAAAAGTACCAACAGAAAAAGAAAAAGAAAAGTTATTACAAATCAAGGTGTTTCCATTGGGCTGAGACAATGACAGAAAGACTAGGTTAACCACTAAGATATTTTAAAAGCCAGCTCTAAGTTTTTAACAATATATGTCCTGGTAGTTCTAAGAGGCCAGGAACTACGACTAGGTTTTTTTTTTTCCTTTTGTACAATGACTAGTAGAGTATCTTGGATATAAGTGAATTTTTTAAATATTTGGTAATGAAGAAAACTATCTTTTACTGTGGGAATGTGTTGTCAAAGGATATTATGAAATCTTTGTTGCAGATCTTTAAAAATAGACTGTTTTCAATATGAATAAGTGGCAATTATATAGCACTTTAAGGTCTGCAAGGTTCTTTACATGCATTATCTCATTTGATCTACAAGACAAGTATTAATCTTCATTTTACAGATGAGGAAAGAGGCTCAAAAAAATGAAACAATTTAGTTTTTAATTTTATTCTTTCAATGAACACAGATCTATTTTCTCTTCTGCCAACTTCCCCCTCCCATAGGAAAAAAAAAGTAAAACCTTTGTAACAAATTTGCATAATCATGTGCATGGCCATGTTCAAAATATATACCCCTCACTCTGTAGCCTGAGTGTATCATCTCTTTATCACAAAGTGAGTATTATGTTTCATTGTGGTTCCTCTGGATTAATCAGAGCTCTTAAATTGTTCAAAGTTGTTTGTCTTAACAATGTTGTTATTGTATAAACTATTCTTCCAGTTCTGCTTACCAGTTCATCTAAGTCTTCCCAGGTTTCTCTGAAATGATCCCTTTTGTTTCTTAACAGGACATTTCTTACAGAACAGTATTCCATTATTTTCAAATAACATAATTTGTTCTACCATTCCCCAATTGAGGGGGACCCACTTAGTTTCCAGTTCTTTGCCACCACAAAAAAGAGCTGCTATGAATGTTTTTTGCTTATATACATCTTGTTTTTTCTATTGCCTTAGTGTGTGACAATTTTTTTAAGTTTTATTGATGATTTGTTTTCACGTTATAAACATTTACAGACTACACCCACTCTTGAGAGGTATCATGGAACAAAATGAAACGGTTAAGTAAAACTAGCAATAAAGCTATCTCATCTGAAAGTGCATGCAACATTTCACCTTTGTAGTATGCCCCCACCTCTCTACTTAAAAAAATTTTTTTTTTAGTTAACAAAAATCCAATTTTCTTTCCCTCCTATCTCTGACCCTATTGAGGAAAAAAGAAAAAATAAAAAACAATTCCTGGTAACAAATTTGCATGGTCAACTAAACATTGACTGTACACAAAATTATGTATATCTCAATGTACACAATAATTTTATCACCTCTCTGTCATGGATAACATGTTTCATCACCGGTTCTCTGGAATCATGGATGATTATTATATGGTTCATAGTTCTTAAGCTTTCAGAGTTGTCTTTAAAGTGTTGTCACTACACAAATTATTTTCCTGGTTCTGCTCACTTCTTCAATTTATAAATATCTTTCAAATGTTTCATTTTTGTAATGTTGATGTTACAGTACAAATTGCTCTGGCTCTGCTGATTTCATGCTACATCAGTGCAAACAAGTCTATTCATGTATCTCTGAAATCATTTAGTTCCTCATTTCTTACTGCACAATAATACCCATTATATTCATAAACCACAGACTATTCAATTCCTCAATTAATGGCCATCTCTTTAGTTTCATATTTTTTGCCACCATAAAAAGATAAAAAAAAAACCAATGTAAATATTTTTATAAACATAGGACCTTTGCCTCTTTCTTTTGATTCTTTTGGGGATAGGCCTGGGTGACTTACTCTTGGGAGCAGAATAGACCAGTTTTATTATTAAAGTTTCTTTCTGCTCTGTCAGTCTATTATCTAATACACTAAAAACTTAGGTCTCTGGCAAAAAGCATTCATTTTTAGTTTTGAACTAAAAACTGTATGTCACCAGAATTAAGGACTGAATGTTTTGGAGGGAAAAAGTTAAATTTAATAGTTGTTGATTAGAGTTCATACAGTTCTGTTTTTGGAAATACTGTAGATGTACGATAGAGATTTTAAGATTTCTAAAAACCTTTCAGAGACTTGTTTATCATATAATTTCAGAGACTTGTTTATCAATATTTCATTCTGAAGCTTGGTTTCCTGGTCAATATTGATTTTGTTTCTTTTTTAGTGATTAATGTTCGCTGTTTGTTACATGTTCAGAAAGTAAAGCAAGCAAGCACTCATGATGCTGAGAATTATTTTGTAAGGTGAAGCCAGTTGGAATGGTGTGGCCTGGTTAAATGTGTAATAAAATGCACACATAAAATGTGTACTAAAGGTCACAGATCAGAAGCGGCTGTTTGCTCAATGAACCAAGAATGAACTTTGCTTCTTACTGAATATTTATTTTACCAGCTGTTTTCACAGTTCATTGCCAACAAACCTGGGGCTCAAGAGTAACAAACAGAAGTGTTTTTATACCTTTCTCTCTTTGACTTACTCTGTGATCCATTAACACCATCTTCCTTACTGTTTGTTTGACATCTCCTGACTGTGTATTTTCACTTGCTTTCTCCAGTGCCTGGAATTCTCCCTCTCTCTCTTCATCTTTGCCTCCATTTAAAATCTTACCTTCTATAAGAAACCTTTCCTGGTCTCCCTTAATGTTAGCACTTTTCCTCTGTTGATCATCTCGAATTTATCCTGTATATATCTTATTTGTGCATTATTGTTTGCATGTTGTCTCCCCCATTAAATTGTGAAAAGAGATTGAGGAAAGCGATTTTTTTTTAACTTTCTTTGTATCCGCAATGTACAAAACAATGCCTGTGACATAGTAGGTACTTAATAAATGCTAGTCCATTTGACTTGAGATTAGATGAATCCTAAAGCCCTTTCCAACTTTTGTATTTCATAAAGCTATAAGTTACTGATTAAATTATTTATGGAATACAAATACATAAAATAACTTAAAAATGATTGATGGGTCACCATAGTAAGCATAGGAGTTAACCAAAAAGGTACCTGGTCTAATAAGCAGAATACCATTTTTACTGGAGAAAGTGGAATAAGCATATTTCTCTGCAAAATACCTTCCAGATCCCCTCATCAATTTAATACAATTTAAGTTGGTGGCTAGAGAGCAAAGCCATGGATATTCACAGTTCTAATGCAGGAGATGATTGGTTATATGATTTTGATAGATGAGACACATGATTTACTTTTTAAAGGAACAACCCTTATAAACAACATCATCAACAATAAATTTTCTCCAGGACTAAATCCAAATGTAGAGTTAACATTACTGAAGATATGTTCCCACCTCCTTTTTTTTTTAAAGAGTCAATAGATTACATAAGTTGATGCAAAATAATGTAAGAAAGCTAGAAAAACAACATGCATATTGACTACAACAATGTAAATGGAAAGAACCATTAAAAAAAATCAAAAAAGGAATGATGTTGCAAAATTATAAATTTACTCCAAAGAAACAATATAAAAAGACACCTACCCCTACTCCTTTGTAGAAGTGGGAGGAGGGGTTTATAGCGAAGCATTGCATATAACAATTATATTGATCAGTTTTGCTGAATTTTTTTTTCCTCTTCTTAGTCTTTTGTCTTTTTTCAAAAAACTTTTGTGTCATGAGGCATGATTTCATTGGAGTGGGAAGAGAAAGGATACAGGGAAAATCTAGGGATGCAAAAACAAAAGATTAAAATAAAAGCTATTTTTAAAAAAGAAAGAAATAAAATGAAAACCCACCATGGTGGCACATGCCTGCAATCACAGCTACCAGAGAGGTTGATGTTGGCAGATAGTTTGAGCTAGGCAGTTCTGAGTTGCTGTAGACTATGCTAATAGAGTGCCAGCACTAATTCAGGCCCCAATATGGTGAACCTCTAGAAATGAGAAATCACCAGACTGCCTAAGGACAGGTGAACCAATATAGATTGGACATGGAGCAAGTCAAAGCCCCTTTGCCATTCAGTGCTAGGACAGAGCTAGTGAGTAGCCTCTGCATTTCCAGCAGGGGTAAGTTGGAGAAAATCAGTCTTTAAAAAAAAATTAAGCATTATATAAATGTTGGGGATGGGGGAAGAGTCAACAAAATGTTTGTATTACATGTAGATTTATTTTTTTAAAAAATGAATTTGATATTACAAAGCAGGAAGAACAAAGTAGTGACGCGTTACAACAAATTGGTCTGTTTGACACTATTGAATAATGCCAGGGGCAGAAAATGGGAGTGTGAGGAGAAGCTATGTGTATGAGGGACAAGCCATCCTGGCATCCCAGTGACACAATAGCACAATGATAAAGAGATCTATATACTTAGCTAAGCTTTTCTAATAGACTCCACAATAGTTGAGTGAAGTCACGCATGTGTGTGTGTGTTCTTTTAAAGAATAAATATAAGTAAATGAGCCAGATTCTCCAAGTAATTAAGCTACTGTCAAGTCACAAACTGAGTACCTTTGAGAGCCACATGGATTCTTTGTGGCCATCTGTCAACAGGCCACATCACAGAATGAGAAAATAAAAATATATAGTGGACTGAAGGAATGATAAAATAGTGTGCTAGGTGTTCCAAAAGGTAGTACAGCCTCACCAAAGGTTTCTGATTTGGGACCAGGGAATATAGCTTAAGTCCTGAGAAAATAATGTTCATTGTATTGTCTCTTGTTCCATAAGGAGCTTGAGAGAGATGGGGATAGTATCTTGAGACCCATCACCATTACTGACACAACCACTCACAGCTACAAATGGTGGAGATAGTAGTGCCACTGTTGTGTACAAAAAATACATATTCAGTAGCTATAATAAGCCAACTGAACTCTTAGAAGCTGCACAAGTACATTTCCAACCACTAAGGTTTCTGCCTGCTTTCCCTTACCTGATATGGCTAGAATAAGTTAACTACACAAATCTTATTGTCCTTACTGGGGAGTTCTATGTATGCTTCAGTGAAATTTGATGTATCCTAATGATGCTAGCTCACATCACAGTTTAAAATGATCACTTAGAACACAAAAGGAATTTTTATTTCCAATGTCTCAGTTCAGTAGTACTGAACTAGAAGACAAATGGGGTTCCTCTTTGAACAAATCAAAGATATGAAGTTAATTAACCCCACAATAAACTTCTACAATAAATAGGCATGATTGACTTGTAGGTCTTTCCACAAACAATAACTTATTAAAGTCATTCAAACTGAGGAAGGACCACATGGGATTTATTTAGTGAGTCTGTAAGGGTCCTTGGGATTCCACAAGTGTGAGGAAATCCTGTTGAGGAAACTTCCTCCACCAGAGTACATCAGCATTTTGTCTGGAATTCAGTCTTAGAAAGTTGCCCAGGGCACTGCAAATGACTTAGCCATGGTCACACAGCTGAGATGTGTCAAAGGAAGGACCTGAACCTTAGTCTTTCTGCTGGATTGATTTCTGACTCCAAGATCAGTCCTCTCTCCACTCTAATAAGTTGACTCCCAAGATTTGGATTTGTTTTTGTAGGAAGTACATGAGTAACTTCTTTTTTGCTCTTATTTACTTTATACAATTAAAAAATAAAGAAACCTCCAAGTTAGAAGCAAAATAATATAATCTTTTTAACTTTTGTTAACATGCTGATGCATTGTGGAATGTCGAAAAACCACTCTTTAGTCTCATTTCCACAGACTCTACGTGAGCACATTAATCATCAAAAGAATTAACATCTGACTTCCAGAAGATTTTTTTAATTTACTTGTTCTTCTCCCAAGACAAAGAAAAAAGGAAAAGCACTGCTACATCTCCTTTGGCTTTATCCCCAGGACTGGAACAATGCATACTCTTCTTACATATTCATACATGTGTAAGACATTAGGAGCTCCTTCCTAATGTTGTGCTTAGTCCAGCGAGTTTCCCTGAGATATGAGTGTCACATGGACAATTCCCAATTCTGCTTTTGGCTGAATGTTTCCAATCAACATGCTAATATATAGTGCACTGGGAATAGAACTCTATATAACACTTTTTTTTCCGTGAAATTTAAAGTTCTCTCACAAAGAAACATGGCAGGAAAAAGAAATCATTCTTCTTGATTAAATATTGGCAAATATGTTTTCAGCTTCAAAATGTCTGAGATTGGCTCCTTTCTGTCTTGATAGAAGCTTAGTCCTGTGATAAGTTCAACATCGGTGACCCGGGCTCTATGAAGCCTCAGCAGCTCTTCCACCCACAAGGATTCCTGCTTTCCACGCTGTTGAAGCAAATAAATAATCAAAGGAGAACCAAAAGAATGGTGCAAATAAAACATACTTGTAGAGCACTCCAACTTATTATTTGGTGTGACCAACTCCCAAGCACCTATGCTTACATGGCATTATAAGGGAAGGTTATAAGAGGCAGTGTGGAGCAGTGGAAAGAGTCTTAGATTTGGAGTTAGAGGAACTGGATTCAAATTCTGGTTCTACCACTTATTACTCACGTGACCTTAGACAAACTCTCTGGAACTCAGTTTTTCCAACTGTAAAATGGTTTGTACTAGATGACTTAGAAGGTTCCTTTTAGCTCTAAATCTATGTTTTGGTGGTCCTAAAATCAGTTTAACATTGTCCTTTGCCCTCAAGAAGGTAGCAATCTAATATATAGCATACATATTTCATATAGGCGGCGCTTGATAAAATGTTGATTGATTGATGTATAAAAAGGACAATAAACATGAGACACAGAATCAATTCAACTCAAATACAACAAATATTTGTTAGCAAATTACTGGCAATAAATAAATGGTCATCTGTCCTAACTGAGGGGTTGGATTGGATGATCTATGTTACCTTGGACAAGTAATTTAACCTTGCTGGGCCTCAGTTTCTTTATCTGTAAAATGAGAGAGTAAGAGTAGAGGAATCCTTATCCCTTATTTCTAAATCCTATGACTTCTGAAGTCCCTCTTAACTTTAAGATCCTATGATTCTAACCTCTAAAATGCCTATTGTGGTATCAGCCCTCTGCTTATCAATGGGAGAAATACAACGTTTATATATGACATGGTTCCTGAACTCAAGGTACTTATGGTATAAGACACATATAGACATACACAAATAACTATAGCACAAAATGAAACATTAAAAGGAGATTTCAAAAATACTATGTGAGGTCTAAGGGAAGAAAAATCATTGTTGACTTGGGGGACAACAGGGGAGGATCAAAGAAAACTTAATTAGGAGGTAATATTTGATTTGGGCTTTAAAGGATGACAGTGTAGTATAGTGACTAGAGTTCTGAGACTGGAGTTAATAAAATCTAGGTTCAAATACCATCTCTGACTAACTAACCATGTGACTTGAGACAAGTCATTTCAGCTGTGTGTATCAGACAAATCCCTAAAACTTATTTACCAAGTCACAGATGGCTTCCTTTCATTGGTGGGGCAAGTTCCCATGCCAAGAGTTCCAAAATCAGGAATCCTCTACATTTAAAAGATGATTAAAAATTCCAAAAATGGAGGTGGCAAGATAGGGCTTTCTAGGGATAGAGATCAGTGTAAACATTGGCACATGCTTGAAGGATAGTCAGTAGGCAATCAGGCCAAAGTGGAGAGTATTTGAAGGGAAAATGTATGAGATAAAAGTGGGAAAATATAGGACTATAAAGGATCCAGACTTCAAGACCAACTACTCATTAAGCAACAGGAATGCACCCATTGAAGGGTTTTGAGCAAAGGAGAATCATAACCAGACTTTGCATAAGAAAAAATAAGTCTTAAGAGTCTTATGAGGCTTGACTGGAGGGAGAAAAGAAGGAATTAGAAATCTCTCCTCTCTACTTAAAAAAAAAAACCTCACTGGAATCTATCATTCCCTCAAGCTTTCATTCTAAATCTCTTCTCTATTTCTCAGCCAAACTCCTTGAAAAAGTTGTCTACACTCACTGTTTACATTTCCTCTCCTCAACTCTTTACAATCTGGTTTTCTATCTCATCCCTCATACATGTATAAATATATTAGCATATATGATATACACATATATGAATACATTTATACATATAATCTGATTTTTTATTATTATTTAAGTTGCACTAACATTCTATTATTTTCCTATGCCATAATTTGTCAGTTATTCTCCAATTGATGGGTGCCTACTTTGTTTCCTGTTCTTTGTTACAAAAAAAAAAAATACTACTATAAACATTTTTGTATTAATGGGTCTTTTCCCTCTTTCTTTGGGGTATCAGCAGAAACTTTTAACTCTACACATACAAAACTAAGTTTCTTTTCTTTTCCCTAAATTTGTTCTTCTTATGACTTCTGACCTCACTCTTACTTTCCATAGAATCATCTAATCCCCCATGTTTGAAGCCTTGGTATTATCTCTGATGTTTCCCTTTTTCTTATTTCTTATATCCAATTAGTAAAGTTCTGCCACTTCTAAAATATCTTTTTGCCCACTCACACCACCCCAGTATAGGCTTCATTAGTATTTACCTGGAATACTGCAATAGTTTTCTAACAGTTCAATCAATCAAAAAGTATTTATTAATACAATGCACCAGGCACTGTACTAGATTCTGGATACACAGGTACAAATAATGAAACAAGCCCTACTCTTGATGAGTTTACACTCTACTAGAGAACCCAGTAAATATAAAAATATATACATATAAATAAAAAGTGAGTATGTACATGCAAAAATGTGTCCCTACATACATATATAACTAGGTGTACATACATCTTATTTATATATAGTGTGCGCATGTCTATACACATATATTTGTGTACATATGTAAATATAGGCATACATGTATATATATGTATATATATAAATATATGTGTACTTATTATCTTCATTAGGTCCATGAACAAGGTAAGACTTCACTTAGTTAGGGCAGCTAGGTAGCACAGTAGAGAGAGCTCCAGGATTGGACTCAGGAAGACGTGAGTTCAAAATCTGGGCTCAGATACTTTCTAGATGGATAGGACACTTAACTTCTGATTGCCTCAGTTTCCTCTACTGCAAAATGAAGATAATAATAATACCTACCTCCCAAGGTTGTTGTGAGGATCAAATGAGGTAATATTTATAAAGCACAGTGCCCAGCATATAATAGATGCTATAAAAAGTTAGCTATCATCATTATCATCATCAAAACAAAGATAGACAACTTGGTGAGAAGAAGTTCCAGTGATAGAAATGGGAAGAGATGACAGGGACTGAAGCAATACAGCAGTTTGAATATAGTCCCCTGAAGAATGGTAGAAAAGGAAGGTACCTACTTCGTGGTTGTCAGGAGAATGGATCAAGTAATCCATAAAGTTACATAAAAGACACCTATTATAGACTCATAGACTCTCATAGACAGTATGCAGCCATTGCTGGATGCAAACATCATATAAAGACCCATAAGATAGCAATCTCTTTATGGTTCCAGACCTCAGAACCAGAATTAGTGGGTCAAAAATATAGGGAAGCAGATCGAGGCTCAATATAAGGAAGAACTTCATAAATTGTGGTGGTGTTGTTCAGTCATTCAGCTGTGTCTGACTCTTTGTGACCCCATGGACCATAGCACTCTAGGCCCTTCTATTCTCTGCTATCTTCCAGAGTCTGTCCAAGTCCATGTTCATTGCTTTCATGACACTATCTATTCATCTCATCATAAATTAGAGCTGTCTAAATAGGGATCTCCCCCTCCCTCATTCAAATGTAAATATTAAAGCATAGGCCAGATGAATTTGTGGCAGAATATTATAGAAGACATTTCTACACTGGAAGGGAGATCAGAACAGAGAGACTCTACAGTACCATTTCAGGTCTAAAAGATTTAAATTATTCAGATTTAGTGTTTAAAAAGTAAGATGACACTCACAAAAAGTTTCAAATACTCAATCAAGAGAAAAAGGAAGTAGAAGAACAACGATCTATATTTTATAAGAATCAGACAGAAAGTTCATTTACAATGTAATTTTAAAATTATAATTAGTTGACATGACAATGTTGAAATGAAAAATACATATTTTTAAAAGGGTAAAAAAATACTTCAAGTGTTTCTGGGATTCAACATTTAAGCTATCCTGCTTACTGAATTTTGCACATTGAAGTCTCATTTTTGTACCTTGAACTTGGGATATGTGGATGGTTTCCTAGCTGGCTATAAGGATACCATCTTTAAATAACAATCAAAATCTACCTATTACTTCCTTCTGCAGTGATCACCTAGACCCAGGGCTGTACATAATTATTCATATGTAATATTTAAGCAACCAAGTATACTTACAGTACAACTTTCACTGTTGTCTGTCCTGTGAGGGACAATAAAAGCGAGGGTCTCTAAAGAATTCTCACACCGCCAGGGAGTCTGGGTTTTATTTTTGCAACTTGTTAACACAATGAAGTAGTGAGTGGGTATCAGGACTTCTTGATTATTGATGAGTTTGCTGTTTCTGCATAAAAATAAATAAATAGAAAAGGCTGTGTTTCCTTAGGAGAGAAGAAATACATTCTTCTTTATTGTTGTGCCTGAGTTCAGTGGAGTATGCTTGTAAAGTCTACCTAAACTCACATCCTGAAGCACATGAGCCACTTTGACAACCTTTGCATAAAAAACAAAAAGTAACAATTTTCCAATATGGTAGGTCTTCTCATTCCTCTCCAAGATGTATTCTGGACTTCCTCCACTAGGTTCCAGCAGTTCATCCTGAAGCTCACTCTAGCCCCAGAGTTCAGACATTAGAAATTCTTCACTCACTCCTATGGCCTCCTTCTGATTGGATGGCTCCCCCCAGAACTTCCATGCAAGTAAGGTATACAGGAAAACCAAAGCGTCATTCCTCTTCTGGCTGCACTCAAGATTACCTGTATTATGCTCCCAAGTTGGGTACCCTCATCTGCACCTCCACCACCATACCTGTGTTTTCAGCTTTCTCTTATATGGTATAGCCTCCCATTAAAATATAAGCTTTGTGAGGGCAGGAGCTGAGTTTCTAGTCAGATTTGTATCCCTAGTGCTTAGCGCAGAGCCTGACATATAATAGTTGCTTAATATATGCCTGGTGACTGACTGAGAGTGCTATGCCATAACAACAAAAAAATTTATGATTAGCAGATGGTCTAAATCAACATAATCTGAAGGATTTTATTCTCTATATAAGTATGCTGCATTGACTATCATATGTTTGTAGACAATAAAAAATCTTCAGATTATATTGGCAGCAGCATCCAGGTGACATCAAGAGATTTGGAAGAAGGCTCTCAGCAAGTTGGGCTGACCCTTTGAGGCAGATTTGTAGGAAATAATAGACAAGTCACACAGGATGGGTGGGAAGGGGTGATCTGTGATCTGTCTCATGGGAGGGAGTATCCACACAGACTATATCAAAACTATAGACATAGATTATATCTGTGGAACCTAGAAAAAAATCCCCTTCCATTTCCCTAGGTAGATATTCTAGAGCTATCATGCACCAAATTAAAACACAAGCTAATAATCTAATAAAAATATTCTAAGTCACCAAAAGCATACTTAAGCTTATGAAGGAAGAACTTCATACATGAAAGCTGTCTAAGTAGGGAGTTCCCTTCTCTCTTTGCTGCAAATATTCAAGCACAAGTCAGCTGAACACTTGGTGGGGTATTAGAGAAGACACTTCAAGACTAGGAAGGAAAACTCCATGAGGAAATGCCACATACCCTGTATACTCTAGCCAAAGGTGGTTTGAGAAATGCATGTGAATTTCATTTTCTAATCATAAAATTCCAAAAATACTAAAATCCAGTTATAAGTGTATTCAGAACACTCACACAAAATGCAACCTGGCCTCTATAGAAAAGACATGGTTTTATAAGCAATGATCTTTTTTTCTTCTTTATGTACCTAAATCAGGCTTGTTGATGGCTTTTAAGTTTTTAATGAGGAATTAATTTTTTAAAAAGAAAAATTAAGACCAGAATCATAGACGTGTGAAGTGTACTCACTAGTAGAATAGAAACATTGGGATTCAATCCAAAGTGATAATGCCTGCTTAATACAAAACAAAAATGGAAAATAAGGGAAATTTTTCCTTCTTGATGGAAAAGGACAGAAAATGAATACACTACAATCAAATGTACCAATGTAAGTAACACCTGCTCTGACACTTAGTCTTAGAGAGTTGTCTAGAGTATTGGGCAGTTGGGCGACTTACCTCAAGTATGTGTCAGAAGTGAGACTTTAATCCAAATCTTTCTGGCTCTCATGCCTTTTGGTTTTAATTTAAAACCTCTAATTTCCTTATAGTTTCCTACTCAGTCAAAATAAATAATACTAAACAAAAGCTTTATATTTACATTGGATTTTATATTTTTCAGAACACTTCCATATCTATAATTTTATTTGAAACTCATAGATTGTTATAAAAAGTATTTATCCTACATAGATTTATATACTTACTTCCACATAAAGCAAAAGAAACAAAGCATTCAAATATTTATTCCCTTTTCTTATACCTACTATGTTTATGCTTCATAAAAATCTTTATGCCCAAGATCATGGTTCTTTTATTTAATTCAATTTTATTTTATTTCCAGTTCCAAATTTTTTCTTCTCTTTTCCCCTCCCCCACCTATTGAGAAGGCAAGAACAAAGCCCATTACACATATGTATAGTCATGCAAAATAAATTAGCCAATTTCCTTTATTTTTATTTATTTATTCCTTCTTTCCTTTTTTTCCCATCAAAAGTGCATGCTGAAAATTCTCACTGATTTTCCCCTTTGGTTTTTTTTTTTTGCTGTTAAGAGAAAGGGCTTCATTTTCAGATTTCTACCATAATTAATCATTAGCTCAAACACAGATTTCCATGTGTTAGTTACATGTATCTATCATGATTTTTTTAAATTAATTTTTAACTAGCCTCAGGATTACAAACTGTTTTTCAGTCAAAAGTAATTCTCGTGACTTTCCTAATCTAAAAATTCAGTGCTTCCAAATTTATATAACACCATTTACTTTCTAGTATACTTCATCAGTTATCACCTGAAATTAAAGAAAAATATGTGCTTGTCTTTAAAGAAAACAATAAAAGGTAGGAGTGAATGTCTGGAAAATAAATCACCTCTTTACTTTGAAAAGTTAGTCTAACATAAGGAAAAGTCTACTGGACTTTTAAATTTCCCTAATTATAAAATTTTGCCTTTCAAAACCTCTCCTTCTGAACCTTCTTTTACTGTCATCATGATTTCTGATGCTGTTGGATTATAGGGAGCGGACCACATATGCGAGTGATTAGAACTGGGCCCGAGGGTGAAGTCCTTTCATGAAAAAAGGAAAGAAAGCACCACAGAAGATAAACCAGAAGCCAGGTCAAGTCAGGAGCAAGAAGACCAAAGTCCAAAGAACAAGGTGGCAACTAGTACCAAAATAGAGGTTTCAAGCTAGGGATAGCCACATGAACTAAGACACAAGAATCAACAAAAGTGTAAATAAAAGGAGTTTGTCTTACACAATCTTCCTGTTCTTCTTTAGAGGTCAGTCTTCTTCCTCACTGCCTTCTAGCTCTGATAGGGACGTTATAGGATTCCTACTCCCCAAAATTCCTCTCCAGATTTCAAAGATATTATTTGGTGGGGCAGTGTTGATGGAAAACCTCTTTGAGCTGTGAGATATGCATGAAGTAAACAGTCTCCCATGTTCTTTGCTTAGACCTATATCCAGGCCTGTCTACTAAGATATTGAAGTTGATTTTTGGAGTAAAAGATTTCACAGACTATATATACTTCTTATCTGCCTGCAATTTGTAGGAATAAGCAAGAATTTATGGGTATACTTTCAGGTTAAGGGAAGTGACCAAGGTAGGAGCTCTGGAACAACAGCAGATCAGGATCACTGACTTAGTGTTCAGACTCCAGAGACAAAGTAACTGGACCCACAAGCTAGGGTAAACAAACTAAGCACTCAGTTCTTGCCCATGTTACAAGTGAAGAGAATATATTCCAGAGAATTGCAAGACTTGGCCAAGATTGCAGACTTGGCCCCTCTTTCTCCTATATTGACCAACAAAGTCAGGTTGCCCAGGATGGATTGCTGGAACAACCCCAAAGAGGACAATAATTCTAAAAAACTTACATGCAAAGCTTCAATAAAAAATACAGCTTGCCGAGATTGATTAGAATTCCTAAAGAAATGAAAGAATTTTTTTTAACGATAGTATAAATGAAAGGAGAGGAATAGAGAAAAGAATAAGAAAAGAATGGGGAGCCTGGATATTATATTTCAAAAACAGAAAAAAGGTAAATACAAATAATTGGGGGGGGGGGATTTATGAGGATGGAATGTTTGTATTTGAATATGGAGAAACAGGTTATACAAGAATTCCATAAATGTGAAATATCATAAGGATTCATAAGTGTAAAATAAGGTAGAGAACCTGGAAGTGATTTTTGTTATGTTTTGGTTACCTTAAAAGAAAAAAGGAAAGGGGAGGGGGGGAGGCAGGAAACAATACATTAAGGAATAAAAGCAAAGGAATGGGAGTACTTATCTCACATAATGAGAGGGGGAGAGACACAAGTAATAAGTCTATTGAGATGAATGAAAAGCACAAGACAGAGTTTCTGGGTAATTAATCAACTCAATCCTAACTTGGTTATTAATATAATAGAAAAATAATAATTTCTCTCACTATATAAATGAAGAGGTTAGGGGAACAGCCATCACTTTGTTTTCATCTAAACTGTGAAACAATGGTCAAACATACATAAACACACATATACACACACATACACACACACACACACACACACACACACACACACACACACCCCTCAACAGGGAAATAAGAGGAGAGGAGGGAATAAGATAGAGAGCAGATTCAAGGAAGAACGAGTCACAAGCAAAATAAACTCTAAATTCAGAAGGATAATGGTGAAGAGAGGTTTAAAAGAGACAAAGGCTAATAACCAGTGATTGAGATCTAGGTGAAGGGGAAAGAAGAGGGTAGAGGAGGTGGAAGGTGTTTGTAACAAACATAGAACATTGGTGCTAAGCACATTTTCATTCTATGCCCCAATTTTTCTACATAAAAAGGAAGGAGGGAGCAAAGAAAGGGGGGGAAATACGGAAATAGGATAGATAAAATACATAAATTTAAAAGTTTTTGCACAAACAAATCAGTATGGCAAGAAATAGCCAAATATTTGAATCTAAATCACAGGATATACCAAGACGATGAGATGTTTCTATAGATATGATCAAGAAAAAGAAGACCCAAAGCGTAGTTTTCTTTTTAAGACCTTGCAAAGATATCAAAGGCTCTACAAGCACTAGAGTGGTGATAGTCTAAGTAGAGAGAAAGTGGGGAACAAAAAATCTTGGCAGTGAATTTCTTTACTAAAGGTCTTATTTCCAAAATATAGGAATAGATGTACAAGACTCATTCCTCAATTGATAAGTAGTCAAAGGATATGAACAGGCAGTTTTCAATGGAAGAAATCCAAGCTATCTATGGCCATATTAAAAAATGCCCCCAATCATTAACAATTAGAAAAATGCAAATTAAAACAACTCTGAGGTACCACCTCACACCCATCAGACTGGCCTATACAACAAAAACACAAAATGACAAATGCCAGAGGGACTATAGGAAAACAAGCACATTGATGCACTGTTAGAGCTGTGAATTAGTCTAGTAATGTAAAACAGTTTGGAACAATGCCCAAACAGTTACTAAACCATGTATAATCTTTAACCCAACAATACTACCATGAATAAGCCTGGACCCCAACATGTAGGAAAGAGGAAAAGATATACATATAGATGATACAGATATAGATATATATATCAGCTCTTTTGGTAGTAACAAAAACTAGAAACTTGGGAGGTATCCATCAATTAGGTAATGACAACAACTTGTGGTACATAAATGTAATATAATGCTGTTGTGCTACAAGAAATAAAGAAACATGGGAAGGTTTAGAGGGCTGTTTTCCTATTTATTGCCTTTTGTATCAAGGCTAGGTCATATAAGATGCACACACATACACACACACACACACACCCTAGAGGTTCAATTTGGTGAACACTTACACTCCTGCCAAATGATCTTCAAGCCAGGTACCAGTATCAGATTGTGGTGGCATTCAGGGCTCTATTATTATGGCAGAGTTATAATTCTCTGTTTTTAAAACAAAAACAACAAAGCTAGGACTAAGCCTCCAGGAGGAGAGAGAGCCAGAAAGAATTCCTCTTTCAGTTTTTTCCCTAATGAACACCCATATACTTGCTATCTCTGGAATTAATAACAAATAGATTGAACCACATGAGGGAAAACATACTATTTTCTAAGACAGTCCATTCTACTTTTAGACAGCTCTCATTATTAGGAAATTGGAGATAATTTTATATATATATATATATATATGTATGTATATGTATATATGCACACACATACACATATACACACATATGTATTTATTATATATACACATATATGTACATATATGTGTGTGTATACTATAATTATCTCATCCTTATTTTTTTTTGATGAGGTACAGATAGAAACAGTACTATGACAAAATGTTATTCTGCTATCATTCCTTTATATTCAATGTTCTATAGACTGTTGCAGAGATAAATTAATTTCTCTTGATTAACATTGGGATATAAGTTAATCTTCTGTGGCTCACTGAAAGCATTCTTGGTACAAACCCAAGAGCATACCTTATCCTGTTCCCACATAATTTTGATCTCTTTAGTCAGGTTAGTCAAGTATTGGTATTTTGTAAGCTTTTCATTCTGTGTAGCTTAGAGATTATTAGTATTTGTGATGGTGACAGCTATTAAGAATATTGTTTTTAAATTTGTATGAATCAATGTTTATTCCCTTGGCTGTAGTGAGCAATAGTTCCATATGGGTTAATTGATCCATATAGTTCCAATAGTTTATGAGCTGAGTTCTTCAGGGATATTTTAAAGTCTTTATTTTTTTAATGGATTTGTTGTTTGTCAGTCCATGAAAGACTTCTGATGAATATTTCTAGCCATCAGATTATGACTTTCTAAGTATTGAATAGGCATTAAATGTTTGGTGATTGTTGGGCTATAATGATGTGTTGGGCTGTTTCCACTGTTTCCTTGAATAAAATACATCTATCACTAAATCCAGATTCTTTAAGGTAGTTCCTTATGTAGTTTCTGGTAGCAATAAACCAGTTTTGAATTGCCACCATAACATTGCTACATTTACTTCCACAAACAAATCCACATGACTCAGAATTTGTTCAATACTCCTCTGTTGACATATTGATATTGACTGAATTAATGCCAAAGGGCCTTTTGATGACAATCTTGGATCTCAATCACTTAATAGGCTCCATAGAGAGTAAAGCCACTTTCAATTACACTGAACAAATTCAATGATGCATACTTGTAAGCACCTTTCACTATTGTTCAGTAAGTTGATTTGTGCTTATTCCAAAAGCATTTCTTTACATTTCTGATGGGTTTGTCATGTGATTTAAGAAAGTCTTCTTTTCTGGAATGAATATATTTAGTTTCCCATATGGCTTTAGGATGATGGGCCCTATGTTTGGTTGATATTGAATAAGATTTGTTAGGGTACTTTTCAATCTGTTGTAAGGCATTTTAAAATTCTAAAAGTGTGCATTAACACTGGTATCACATACCTGTTAATGGCTTTAAATATGTTCTTGCCATTTAATTTTGATTTCTGAATAGCAATTGTGTTTCTTAATATATGTATAGCCACAATGAACTTCTTGATATATTTTTGCTCAATGTTTTGTTTGTTGTTGGTTGGTTTTGTTTTTTGTTTGTTTGTTTGTTTGTTTGTTTTTCCCTGGAGGAGGCTAAGGCAATTGTAGGAATTGCTTTCATCCATTGGTTCAATATACTCTCTGGATTCAAGTTTTTTAAAATTTTCCATTAATGGCATCACCACCATATTTATCACCCACACTCAAAACTGCAGATTCATCTCTGATCCTTACTTCTACATCACTTTCTATATGCAGTCAGTTTCTATGTCTTATTCTTTTTTCATTCTGAACTTAAGAAATAAAACAAATATTTCTATAACATAGTTAGAATAGGGAAAAAAAGATGATTACACATGAAACTGCAAATCAATTCTGTAAAAGTTGCTATTCTTCTTAAATATAATAGAATTATCATGTAACTTTATTTTTCTTTTCCCTTCCCTCTCTCAGCCCCAGAGATGGCTACTTGACAAATATGTATGTATGGATGTATGGATGTATGTAAAATCATTCTATCAGTTCTTTCTCTGGATGCAGACAGTATCTTCCTTCATATGTCCTTTGTAGTTAATTTGGGTATATGTAATAGTCAAAATGACTTCTACCTCTGCAACATT
This sequence comes from Vombatus ursinus, assembly GCF_900497805.2. Taxonomy (NCBI): domain Eukaryota; kingdom Metazoa; phylum Chordata; class Mammalia; order Diprotodontia; family Vombatidae; genus Vombatus; species Vombatus ursinus. The sequence goes on along the minus strand of NW_020946557.1, from coordinate 24,640,075 downwards.
TTTTACATCCATCACTTTCTCTCTATTTATACTATTACCACTCTAGTGCTTGCAGAGCCTTTGACATCTTTGCAAGGTCTTAAAAAGAAAATTATGCTTTGGGTCTTCTTTTTCTTGATCACATCTATAGAAATATCTCATCTCCTTTCTTTGGTATATCCCGTGATTTACATTCAAATATTTGGCTATTTCTTGCCCCTTTATGACAAACCTTAACACTTTGTATACATAGTAAAAGTCTGCTATTTTAGTCGGACTTTGCAATGAGATCCCTGTAACAAAAACCAATATTCAATATTATCATCTATATTTAGCAACATCAATAGTCACCAGTTTAATATTTTTTATTCTCCTTTAAAAATATGTTAATATCCTTTCATTCAGTTTTTTTCTCATACCCACTGAAAAATTAAAATTAAATTAAATTTTAAAAGACTCTACATAAACAAAACTGAAGGCAAAATTAAAGGGAAAAAAGTTAACTAGGGGGAAAAAATCTCTGCAACAAGTTTCTCTGATAAAGGTCTCATCTCCAAGATATATAGGTAACTGATTCAAATTTATAAGAAAAATATCCATTAATATTATTGTGTCATAAAAAATGTTGAGCAGGCAGACTTCAGAAAAGCCTGGAAAGACTTATATGAACTGATGCTGAGTGCAGTGAGCAGAACCAGGAGAACATTGTACACAGTAACATCAACATTGTGGGATGACCAACTTTGAAAAACTTAGCTCTTCTCAGCAAAGCAATGCTCGAAGGCAATTCCAAAAGACTCATGATGAAAAATGCTATCCTCATCCAGTGAAAGAACTATGGAGTCTGAATGCAGATGGAAGCATACTATGTGTCTTCTTTTTTTCTTTCTCTTGGTTTTTCCCTTGTGTTCTGATTCTTCTTTCACAAAGTGACTAATGTAGAAATATGTTTAATATGATAAAAGTTTATAAACGTGGATGTTCAAAACTATCTTTACATGTAATTGGAAAAAATAAAATACTATTAAGTGGAAAAAATAAAATTTAATTAAATTTTTAAAAAAAGAAAAATATCCATTCCCCAATTGATAAATGGTATAAGGATATGAACAAATAGTTCTAAAGGGTGGAAAAAAATACATTCTCTAGCCATTAAAAAAAACACTAGGCTAAGCATTAATAATAAGAGGAATGTAAAATAAAGCAGTTCTAAGATTCCATCTCACAACCACCAGAGTAGCAAAGATGATAAATAAAGTAAAATGAAAAATGTTGGAGGAACCGTGGGAAAACAGGTACATAGAAGATGAGTAGACCTATGAAAGGGTAAAACCATTCTGGAAAGTAATGTGGAACTGTACACAAAAAGTTACTAAATAATGTGCATCCTTTGACCCAGCTAGAACACAGTTATGCCTATGTCCAAAAGAGATTTAAAAAAAGAGGAAAAAGTCCTATATCTACAAAAATATTCTATTACCTCTTTTTCTGCTGACCAAAAGAAAAAAAAGTAGCTAAGAGGATGTGTAACAATTTAAGAATAGCTAAATAAGTTGTAGTATATGGATATAATGGAATACTATTGTACTGTTATGAAATAAGGAAATAAATGATTTCAAAGAGAGAAAAGATCAAAATTGATATTCAGAATGAAGTCAGCAAAAGCAGAATAATTTATACTATTACATCAATATTATAATAAACAATTTTGAGGACTTTTAAAAAAGAAGCAGAACCAAGAGACCAATGTATACAATAACAACAATACTGGAAAAACAAACAACTTTAAAAGCTGTAAAAATTACAATTGATAGAAAAAGCATTCATGATCCGAGTGGACTGATGATGAACTATACACTCACTATAAGAAAGTCAATGGATTTAGGATGCAAAATGAGGCATAGCTATTTCTGTATGAAGCTATTGAGGGAATGTGTTTTGCTTGACTATACATATTTGTTACAAGAAATTTGTTTTCATTTTCCTTTTTTCGCAATGGGTGGGGAGTAGAAAGGAGATAAAATAGATTTCTATTATTTTTTAAATAGGTGGCAGAAGGATGCTATATATGTGAAATATTGCACACCCCCTTTCAGATGAAGTCACTATATTTTTAGTTTTATTCAACTATTTTACTTTATTATAAGAGACCAGATATAAGTGAGAATAATCTGTAAATGTTTGTAATGTAAAAACAAAGTCCATCAATAAAACAAACAAAAAAAAGTATTACTCCAAAGTCTTATAGGACTCAGCTAGAAAGCCTTCAACCTCCAGAGCACTTCCTATTTTCAACCACTTGTTCATGCTAAGATGTTTGCCTCTAAATTTTCTATTTTTTTTAATTGGAGAAACAATAAGGTTCAGTCAGTATTAAAAGAGCTTAAAAGTTGAAATTATACCTTCTTGAGTCTATGGAATTGTGATGTTAAAAAAAAACAGAATCCAATAGCTAGTTATGTATACCATAAAACATAATTCACAATTAATTGAAGGAGGAAAAACATTTATAAGAAAAATAGCCATTTCCTAATAGATAAAAGGTACAAGGATACGAGCAGACAGTTCTGAAGGGGGGAAAAAAAGACTATCTGTAGCTATATTTTTTTAAAGGCTACAAACCATTACTAATTAAAGAAATACAAATTAAAGCAATTCTAAGATTCCATCACACAGCTTTCAGAGTGGCAAAGATGACAAAAAAGTAAAATGATAAATGTTGGAGGTTCTATGGGAAAACAGGTACATAGAGGGTTGGTAGACCTAAGAAAGAGTACAACCATTCTGGAAAGCAATTAAAGATATTGGCAATATCACTTGTTAGTTGTTATTGTTACTGATTTAAGAAAGTATAAAGCAGATATGAAGAAAGAAACATGTTCTTACTGTTTCCGTATCTCTGGAGTATCATACAGTCCATTGTAATCCAAGTCAAACACAGGCCCACTGACTACATTGACTCCATTCCTTTCTCCAGCATACCTTGGGAGTAGGATATTATGGAAGTAATTCCATATGACTAAACCAAGGAGGGAAAAAAATGTTATTTGGGAAGAACAAGTTAAAATAATGTCATGTGGAAGAAATTTAAATAGTAAGTTTAAAATAGCAACTGTGGCATCTATAAAATAGCATATAAATCATACAAATGGGCATCTAGGTGACACAGTAGATAAAGAGCTGGGCCTGGAGTCAGGGACATGAGCTCATATCTGGCCTCAGACACTTACTAGCTGAGTGACTCTGGGCAAGTCACTTAACCCCGTTGGTCTCATTTTCCTCATCTGTAAAATGAGCTGAAAAAAATAAAAAATAAAAACTTTTGGGGCAGGTAGGTGGTGCAGTGGGTAGATCACCAGCCCTGAAGTCAGGAGGACCTGAGTTCAAATCCGGCCTCAGACCAAACACTTGACACTTACTAGCTCTGTGACCCAGCGTAAGTCACTTAACCCCAAATGCCTAAAATAAAAATAAAAATAAAAATAAAATGAGCTGGAGAAGGAAATGGCAAACCACTCCAGTATCTCTGCCAAGAAATCTTCCCCCAAAAAGGGTCAAAGATTCAGACATGACTGAAACAACTAAAAAAATTATATGTACATGTTGCTCTGTGTGTATTGTATATAAGTATATTGCAAGTGTGTATGTCTATACATGCATACACAGGTATGTGATTGTTGCTGTGTATTTGTTTGTGTATGTGCTCTACTGAGCATAAAAATTAGAGTTACAAGGTATCTTGGTCAAACCTCAATGAGACTACTTCCTCAACAGTAAAATAAGGATGATAAATATCTGTACCACCTGCTGTTCAGAGCTATTGTATGGGTCAACTGGGAATTCATGGTGTTATTTGGAACCATAACACATTACCTAAAGGTAACATTATTATCTCCATGGTGAAACATCTGTGAAACAAATACTTCCCCTGTAATTTGTTCTATAAATCCTCAAGTTCCATTAGTGTGTAAAATAAAGTTTTTCAGGAATATATCTAGCATGTAAAATAAGTTATACTTGTCACTACGGCAAAAGAATTCAAATAATAAAGTTTCTGCTAGGTCATTTTTACCTTGAAAACTCTGGTACATTGGTATTATGTTACTGGTAAGCAAGGCTTCATGATGTCTCTTATTGGTGCCTTTGGTAAGTTCTGCAAATAAGAAAAAAAATAATATGAACATTTTATTAAAAAAGTTCTTTTTAATAATGTTGGAAAGTTCACCTTCTTAGAGATTGGGGCGGGGGGGGATTAAGTTGAATATCATTCTAGACCTACAATGTCTCCTCAGAATAGTATGAAATCTTGGGGAAATTCAATGTTTAAGGATTTTGTTTAGTCACATTCCTTCAAAAAGATAAAATAAAATTACATACTTGTGAATTTTTTAAGGTCTCCCTATTAACGCATTGCTGTTTTGGCAGAAAAAGCAGACACTTTTTAAAGTAAGTGCCAAGTAGGAAGTTTTGTCAATATTTATCAGTAAAAATTACTCCTTTGTTGCATCATCCACATAAATTCATCATATTGACAATCATCCCTCCCTAAACTAAGCTCCATTCTTGAGTGAGAAGACATACAAATAAACTTACCCCTTGGATTTGGAATATTGGAATCTGATTATCCAGAAAAAAAAATTAACTTGGACAGCAAGTTGGCCTTGAGATGCTTAAATGAAGTTGTCCTATATAATTCCAATAATAAACTTTAAGTCTTATAATAATATATGATATATATAGTATAATAAACCTTATAATGCAATTGCCAAATGATGACTTGAGATAAGTTACTCAATTGACTGTAGTGGGGAGTTGCCTCAAACTATGAAAGCCAGTAGGACTAGCAATTTTTACATTTGGCACACCTTAAAAGATGCTTGGCCAGAAGAATATAATATCAAGGATATAATATCATCAATGGAAAACCAATATACTGAAGACTCTTTCTTTTTAATAATTTAATATTTTATTTTTCCCAAATTATATGTAAAAACAATTTTTAACATTCACTTTTTAAAATTTTTGAGTTCCACATTCTTTTCCTCCTTCCCTTCCCTCCCTCACTGAGAAGGCAGGCAATTTGATATAGGTTATGCATATGCAGTCATGCAAAACATATTTCCATGTTAGTCATGCTGTGAAAGAAAACACAGACAAAAAAAGGAAAAATAAATTAAATAAAGAAAAAGCATGCTAAGACTCTTTCCTCTTAAGAAGACTAGTTTACCTTTCTGCTACTGATATTTATAATCACCTTTTAAACACACACAAATACAAAAAAAAATTTAAACATTTCGAAGCTCTCGTGCTTTCTTTCCACCATCTATGGAGCCATCATGGTACAACACAAAAAGCAATGGCTCTACAGTCAGAGAACTTGGGTTTAAATCCCACCTTGAATGCTATTGATCATGGCAAAATAATTTAAGTTCCACAGGCCACCATTTCCTCATCAGTAGAATGAGGAGGTTGAATGAAATGAACTCTCAGTCCTTTCCACTATAGATACAGGTTCTAATCTGAGCTTTTTTCTAATCTTTACACAAGAAAACAGAGGAAACAATCATATCGATGCTATTAGTGTTGTCCTAGCTATTACGTATCAAAATATTTTTTACAGAGTTCAAGTCTTTATTAAATTTTCAAAAATCATAATTCAAACAACTTTTGAGCAAAGAGACTCAAACAACATCATAACATAGTGTGGCTCTAAAAGAAGTTTAAAAAAATTAAGTTATACTTACGTGGAGGGGAGAGGAATCCATAACTTAGCTTTGGGCTATTTTTATAAAATGAACACTTCTGGATGGGACTTGGAGGTATTCGATGATCCTGGTAGAAACAGTTTAAAAAGTCTTCTGCAGAGAAACTGTCCTAAAGAACAAAATAAAATATTCATTTAGGTCTATATTGGTCAGGGGAAAGCAACAAAAGTGCTCTGTGAATGTTATTAAAATAGCAAGCCATAAGAAGGAGCAGTGTGATAGTGAAAAAGAAAAAGGGATTTATTCAGAGTCAGAAGATATTGGGTTCAAATTTTGACTCTGCTGTTCACAATTTCTGTGTGCATGAGTCTCAGCTTCCTTATTTATAAATTGGAGGATTGGACTAGATCAAAGGTTCATAACCTGGAGTCCACAAACTTTTTTAAAAAGTAACTGTATTTCATTATAATTAATTTCCTTTATAAGCCTACATATTTCATTTTCTACATTTAAAAATATCATTCTGAGAAGGGGTCCATAGGTTTCACAAGACTACCAAAGGGGTCCATGACAACAAAAATTAAGAACCCTGGACTAGATAAGCTTAAAGTCCTTTCTAGTACTGAATCCTGTGAACAAACCTAGGAATAAGGAAGGGTAGGGGTGATATTATTTAATCTCTGAATTTCCTTCAGTTTCTAGCTCAATGCCCTGCATATAGAAGATGCTAAATACATTTTAAATAAATTGTATAAAAGAAATATAAAATCAAGACAGTAAGACTTCTTGGTCTGGTCCTCCATAAGACATAAATTTGTATAATTGTTTATGAGGTGAAAGGGTAAAGGTACAAGAAGAAATGTTGGTTTTTTAAAGATATTAAACTATATTCTTTACTTATCCACATTTTTTTCTTTATGGTTTGACTCCCTTGGAGTAAACAAGGAGAAATTAAACATGTTCCCAGTTTCAGGAACAAAATGCATCAAATGAAAGTAGGAAAACTCAGGGGCATAGATTACCATGAAGCTGTACTCCTTTGGTTACAGTACAAAAGGTCAATCAAGTAGAAGCAAAAACTAGTAAAGGTAAGGTATTTCTCTATCCTATCCCACTAAAAGATGGAATGAAAAAATGTTACAGCATATCAAAGTACAAAATGTGTCCTGCAAGGTAATTCAAGATTCTTCAAAACTGCAAAGTATTTTAGGTTCAGTTTAGGAACTAAAAGGAAATCTGTAGTCTACATACCAGATGACGGAGATAAGTAAGAATCATGCAGTCATTTCTAACAGGCATAATTTATCTACAGAGTACATATTATCACATATTCTTATTTCTATGTTTGGACATGCAATACTCATAGTTTCTACAGTATGAGACTGGCTAACATCTTTATTCAAGCTTCTGAAATAAATTTTGATGATTTTGCTCATTGGCTTCCCCTTCAATTCAAGACATGCGAAGTACCAACTACATTCCAAATATTTGGGTAGGTATTAAATACACAATGATTAATGTGATTAGGACTCCATTCTCAAGGAGCTTACATTCTAATTAGAGTTGGGGAAGTATACGATAAGGTTGAAGAAGAGATATAGACAAAATACTGTGAGAATTTGAGGAGGGAAAGGCCATTTTTACCAGGAGGGGTCAAGAAAGGCTTTATGGACAAAGTGATAGGTCTGACTTGGCAACTGGAGGAGAGAGATTTTGAGAAAAAGATATCTTTCTGTCTTGATATTCTCTTCTCTCTAGGTCTTCAGGATACTGTTCTCTGCTGTTTTTCTTCCTACCTCTCTGACTTTTCCTTCTGTCTTCTTTGCTAGATACTTCTCCAGATCACATCCTCTCACCATATGTCCTTAAGGGTTCTGTCCTAGGCTATCTTCTCTTCTTGTATACTATTTCACTAAGTGATCTCATCAGTTCCCATGGATTTAATTACTGTCCTGATGCTTCTCAAATCTACTTTTTGTGCCCCAATCATTCTATTGACTTCCAGTCTTGCATCCCCAATTGCTTTTCAGACATCACAAAGTGGATGTCTAGTAGACATGTTAAACTCAATATGTCCAAAACAGAATTCATTCTTTCCCCCTAAACCCTCTCCATCCCTACCTTACTTTTAACTGTAAAAAGTAATACCATCGTTCCAGTCTCTTAGGCTCACAACCTAGGAGTTATCCTCGTTCACTATCTCTCATCTGCATATCCAATCTGATACCAAGGTCTCCTGATTTCCATCTCTCAAATATGCCCCCTTCTCTACTCTGACACTGCTACTCTCCTGGTACAGACCCTCATCACTTTACACCTGAATTATTGAAACAGCTTGCTGGTGACTCTGCCTGCCTCAAATGCCACCCCCACTCCAATACTTCCTCCATTCAGCCACTAAAATGATTTTCCTAAAATGTAGATCCATTTGTGCAACACACACACACACACACACACACACAATATACTCCAGTAACTTTCTATTGCCTCCAGGAACAAATACAAAAATGCTCTGCTCTGTTTGACATTCAAAGCCGTTCATAACCTAGTTCCCTCTTGCCATTCCAGTCTTCTTATAACTTACTCCCCAATACATATTCTTCAATACAGTGACACTGGCTTTCTGGCTATTCTACAAACAAGACACTCTATCTCTTGGCTCTGGGCATTCTCTCTGGCCATCCTCAATGTCTGGAATGCTCTTCCTCCTTTGCTCTAACTGTTGACTGCCTGGCTTCCTTTCAGTCCCACCTAAAATCCCACCTGCTACAAGAAGTCTTACCCAACCCCTCTTAATTCCCTCTGTTAATTATTTCCTATTTATCCTGTATGGTATATGTCTTTACATATACACACACACACACACACATTTGCATATTGTTTCCCCCATTAGACTGTAAACTCCTTGAGGGCAGAGACTTTTTTTCCTCTTTTTGTATCCCCAGCATTTAGCACAGTACCTGGTATACAGTAAGCACTTACAAATGTTTAAAAATTAATTTGTTGATGGAAAAGTATAACACAGAGATGGAAGAGGAGAGGATGAGAATGGAAAACATCAATCTAAGCTGTAACATAGAATATGTGAAGGAGGACATAGAGTTGCAAATGGAAAGTTGTTCCAGATTATGAAGGGCCTTGAATGTCAAGTCCACAGACACATACTTTATTAGTCAATTTATTAACAGCTCTCCGAAGATTTATTTGCAGATAAGTGGCAGTGACAGTGACAGAAGTACATATGAATTAAAAAGATTAATTGGATAATAGCATGGAAGACAAACTGGAGAGGGGACAGACAAACAAAGGAAGACATATTAGTAGGTTAATAATCTAGGTAAGAAAAGATGAGGGCTTTATCTAGGATGATTGCAAAAGAAATGAAGGGAAGGGTCTAGATGCAAGAGATATTAAGGATGTACAAACAGCTTTATTTAACAACTGAGTAGATATACATGGTGAAGTGACAGCCAGATATTAGACTCTAATAACTAATTGCTGAATGAATAAATGAGTGAAAAGATTATAATCCAGGCAAATTCTTGGTGATCATTTGCAGATGAACAAATTTCCCTGAATCGATTCTATAGGTAGCAATCAGTAAAAAGGCAATTATAGAATGTGAGAACTAAAAGGAACCTTGGAAATTATCTAAACCAACTGCCTAGTTTGAGAGATGAGAAAACTGAGGTTAAATTGCTTTAACAAGGTCAAAGAGCCAGTTAAAAGCAAAGCCACATCTAGTCTCAAAGAATGGTAGAATTCAGAGACTTTTAGAGAGCTTGCCTACCTTCTTCATTTTCTAGATATGGAAGCAAAGACCCTGAGAAGTTATTCAATTGGCCCAAAATCAGGCTGTGGAGAGAGGTGCTGAGACTGCAATCTAAGTCTCTTGGGTCTCAGTCCAATCTCTCTATTACAAGTCTTTGGTTATAAACCAAGATTGACCATGAACAAATACTTCCTTATTATTTTGCCTAATTATGACCATTTAAAATGTCTTTGAGGAGGGGTACGCCACAGTTACATATACTTGCATTTTTGCCAACATTGTAGGAACTCCAGAGCGGCATCGTGATATCACGGCTGTATGCATTTACAAACTGGTGTTGGTAAAGAAGACAAAAAGTACTGTTCTTCTGAAGTACCCTGGGCCTTCCATAGGGTAGGATGCTACGCTTGATCATCTTTTCTAAAATTTTAAGAGAAGGAAAATAAAACAGGATCTAGAGGAAAAAGTTACTATTTTAATCCATTCAGCATATCTGCAAAAAGTTTATCCCAAATTGGAAGTCAGCCTTAATGCTCTAAATCTATTTGCAAATAGGAAAATCTTAAGATTTAAAAGAGAGAGATCATTGTAGCTTGTTCCTATGAGCAGACAAAGGAAAAACAAGAACAGAAAACTACTGTAAAAATCACTTGGGAAATCACAAGTTCTCTAGCATCACCAATTAAGGCCACTTCAAATTGGGTTTATGAAATTTTCTAAATCCCTTTGATCTTTATTATTAAGTGTCAATTGTCTTTATTAGTGATTCTTTCTAGATTTCTGAAAGTGAACCAGGTTTGTTTGTTTTTAGGACAATCAAATTGTACAGCATATAGGTTAGCAATTGTGAAACTAAAATTAAAGAATTGCAGTATCTTAGATTTGGCAGAGATCTTGAAGATTGCTTAACCCAACCTGTAAATGAGAAGAAACCTCCTTTACAATTTCCCCAATTACTGTAGTGGTCATTCAGATTCAGCTGAAAGATTTCATCAGTAGTAAGTAACTTTCCCCACTGAGAAAGTCAATTTTACTTTCAGGCATCTCTCTTACAATTTTTTTTTTCCTTAGATGGGAACAAAACAAAAAAACTGCCTTCTATTCAACTCAGAGTTTTACCCTCTGAGGCCAAGCAAAACAAGTTTAATCTTTCAAATATATGGCAGCCTTTCAAAAATTTGGACAGTTATACTATCATCCTAATTCCTCTCTGCTTTAGATTAAACATGCCTACTTCCTTCAACTAATCCTTGTACGGAGTGATTTCCAGTCCTCACTATCCTGGTTATTCTCCTTCAGACATATGCTAGCTTATTGATGCCCTTCCTAAAATACAGCCCTCAGACACAGACACAATACTCTGGACGTAGCCTGATCAAGGCAAAGCACATGGGGAAAATAATTTCCCTCTCTCTGGACACTATTTCTTCAACACTTCAAGGATCCCTGATTTTGTCTGAATGGAGATTCCATCTAATACTGCATCTTATGATCCCTTTCTGGCTTAATAGATGATCTTTGAGGATGTCTGTGAGCAAAACAAACAAAAATATATATCACCCTGTAAGTAGCCTCTCTGAATTTAGGTAGACTGGTCTTTGGACAGCTGACCAAAATTTATATCATTGGGACTATAACTTAGTTTGTTTTGTTTTTTTTAGCTTGGTAGACCATATTAGTTTTGCATTCCACTGACATAGGTTTTGAGATGACTCTCACCTCCTCATCATAATGAGGTATTAGAGAAAGATACATAGTAGCTATGGGACCCTGAGTAAGTCATTTAAACTCTATGTGTCTTAGGCAACTTTCTAACTATAAGTTACAGAAAACATACCAACCTGCAGTAGTATAAGCATATAGTTTCTTTGTCTTGGAGTTCCCTATGTCAATGAAATAAAAGGTCCAGTCGCAATCCTTATACCTAATATAGGCTAAACGTATATCTACTTTCTTAACTTCCAATTCATATTATTGATTTCGTTGTGCCAAGTTACACTGTTGACTCATTGAAATTGTTATTCACTAAAATGATATAATGCAGCTAGGTAGTACAATGTTGAACCTGAAGTCAGGGAGACAAGTTCAAATGTGGCCTCAGACATTTACTATCTGTGGGAGTCTGGGCAAGTCACTTAACTTCTGTTGTAATCAGTCTTCTCAACTGTAAAATGGGGATAACAATAGCATCTACCTCTCAGGATTGTTGTGAGGATCAAATGAGATAATGTTTGTAAAAAGCACTTAGCACAGTGCCTCACACATAGTAAGCACTATAAAAATGGTTATTCTCTTCCCTCTCCCTTTCCCTTGTCTGTCTCACTTTCCTCATCTGTAAAATATTATAATACTTGTAAGGATTAAATGAGATAATATTTGTAAAATGTGTTTTGCAAACTTTAAAGAGCTACATAAATGCAAGCTATTGTTATTATTAAAACCCTGTGTCTTTTTCACATCATTGTGCAGCTATGTCTTACTGATCCAGCACTCATGCAATTGACTTCTGAACCAATATAGGACTTTACATTTATTTATCCCTATTGATTTTCACTTAACTCAATTCAGCCAAGATTTCTGGTCAGATTTTAAAGATCTTTTTAGATCTTGATTCTATCATCTAGCACATTAGGAATACAAGTCAAATTTCATAGGCCACATAACTATTCTACTCAAAATATTATCTTCTGAAAAACATAGCTATGTGAAAAAAAACTGAAGCAATAAATCTCTGTACAAGAAACTCAGACAATGTCATGTTTAGGGTTGAAAATTCAGTAGCCCTAATTTTCTGCAGAATTTTGCAAGAGCCGCTTCCTTAATGATTTTAGGCTGTATCTAAAAGACGCCAATTGCACAGATGAAAATAGAAAACAATCATTTTAATATTCCTAATTTTTATTCAGATGTTTAATCAGCCCAACTTTAGGTACAGTGAATGACTTTAATGTGGCCCCTGGTGCCTAGCACAGCATCCCATGGATACAGGAGTCTCAGTAGAAGCTACTGATGGCAATGTTAAATCATCATCTGAGGCTCTATTATTAAATATCACTCAAACCTTCAAAACATCTTCCTTGTGGTCATAAAGAGTGATTCAGCTCCACAAAATATGATATTGCTCACTATTTCCAGTGTAAATACTACTGCCCCCCTTGTGACTAACAGTCTAGACTGTCTAAAACAAAGAGATCTCTGTGTTTCACCAGGTAGGTACATTAATAGTAGAAGTTCCTTTCTGGGAATTTTCTACAAGAAACTTCTATGTTTCTTATGCCACTAATGAAAAATTCACTTCTGCACTTCTTCTGGCTTTACATAAAAATAAGACTGCCTTACCTTCTTCTATGGTCATATTTAATTCTGATTGAAAATCCATTGTGGATGAAACCTAAAATGTTTGAAAAATTAAAAAAGGAATTCATGTGAATTTGTAAGATTATCATTGTTTATGTCTTTAATATAGGAACTGGATACCATAATTAACAAATATTGATCCTGTATAAATTTGAAATGTTGAAAATCTTATGTGGGAGAATGCTATTGTTAATTATCATAATTCCATAAAAATTTCAGCATTATGTTTTTAGGATAAATGTAACATTTGAAATACATAAATTGAAAACTAGTCATTTCATGCCACCTCTATTTCCACCACCTTCCTACAATCTTAATCGGACCAGAGACTAACAGGAAAGAAAAAGAAAGAAAGAAAAAAAGGAAGAAAGGAAGGAAGGAAGAAAGGAAGGAAAGAAGGAAAGAAGGAAGGAAGGGAAAAAGGCAGAAAGAAAAATAAAAAGAAAGAAACTAGCCTCTAAAATATCTTTATGGATGATTATTCCATGTGTTTGGCAATATTCCACCACAAATTTATCACCTGTGCTGGCTCTTAGATATGTAGTGGGAGGCAAATATAGTCAAGCTAAATTTTTCAGCAAAGAAGTAACCCATTTTGTTCTCCCTCTACCTAGAGGACATAAATGACACCACAGAAAATAAAAATCATGCTTAATTTAAATTCAATGTCCCATGTTTTCCTTTTCTCTCTATCTCTGTCTTTCTGTCTCTGTCTCTGTTTCTTTCATCTTTCTCTCCCTCAATAATAGCAGACAATACAACATACTCTACTGACGATAGCAGACAATACAACAATGACTCAACTTCTCTGCCTCACCTTAATCACAATAGAGCAAACCACTGACAAAACACAAAAGTCAAAGTGAAAAACTGAGAAGTCAACCCCAAAAACTAAAACAAAAATACCCAAATATTCCAAGGATGAAAAAACTATCTCCTACAGCAACAAATTTTTATTTCATCATCAAACATTCATCAAATGTCTTCTATACTATAACAGGCACTGCAAAATTACAACACTCAAATGAGTATCATTTATCAAATCAGTCTCCTTACCGAGTCACACGAGCAGCCAAGGTTCTCTCTTGTTTTCTTCGTGAAAGGGCATTTTGCTAGATGGCTTACTTCTTTGGGATGCTCTGGTATGTGAACAGGTTTCTTTAGAAGATGGTTAAGACTTCCATGAGTCCCATTATTTGAAGCTGGCTTCAAATTCAATAGATCTACAATGAGTCAAAGAATGGTGGAAAATTATTTGAAAGAACTTAAATTCAATATAAAAAAGATAGAAAATGATAGATATTTCTTAAATGGCATTATTATTTTTTTTGAGACTGGGCTGCCCTCTCTCACCCATCCTGGAAATGTGACCACTCACAGGTCTGATCCCACTACTGGATGGCACAAGAACTATGACCTGCTCCATTTCTGACCAGGGTTAGTTTGTTTCTCCATAGACAATGTGATAGTCCCCTGCTTCTGGGTGCTCACAATTTTGGTGGTATGGCTAAGCCTACTGCAGCTTAGAACATCTGAGTTCCAACCATCCACTAACCTCAGCATCCTAAATAGCAGGGATTACAAGCTTGTGTCACTATGCCCAGTGATTTTATTATATTCTTAAAACTAAATGTACATAGGCATTTATAAGGAAGAAAAATTAAGTGATTTATACTGCTTTCATTTATTTCAGACTGGGTTTTGACTATACTGTTTTTATTTGAAATTTGAAGAGACTTGACACACCATACTAATTTATAAAATTTTCTGTGGAAAACAATTTGGACCACTAAAGTGATTATACATTAGGAACATTTCAGATTTTCCAAATGCCAGATTATAGAAACATTAAGAAACATTTACAAATATAACTGAGTATATCATAAAAGGTTTGATTCATATATAGTGCCAGGCTGAGCCTGGGATATTCTAAAAGGGAACTTCTTTATTCATCCATTCCTGCCATTACTGCAACCTCATTCTTCTGGGATAGTAATGGGTACTGCCTATTCCTACCCATTTCATCCTCCTGTCAGGGCCAATGGTCTCCCTTCTTAGGTCTCTATTACTATACCCTCTTCACTTTCTTACAATTTCTCTTTCATTGGCATCATTGATGCTTCTTTCTATTGCTTCTCCTTGTACCTATAAAACTGCTCCTTCTAAGACTCTTTTCCTGGATTATCATCTTCATCTATCACATTAAGTATGCTTATCACACAAGACCCTTTTCGAGTCCATTTTTTCTTCTCTCTCTACTCTCTCTCCCTTGGTGTTCTCATCAGTACTATTCCCCATGCTTATTATCATCTCCATGCAGATGATTTCCAGCTCTACATACCCAGCCTTCACCTGTCTCCTGAGCTCTAGTACTACATCAACAACTGCCTACTAAACATCTCTACCTGGATATCCTATAAACATCTCAAACTCAAAGTTCACCCAGACTTCATTCCTTCTCCAAAATTCCCCATTTCTGTTAATGATAACAACCATCTTTCCTCCAATCCAGGTTTGAAACCTTTGAGCCAACCTTCCGTTCTGCTCAATGCACATATGTAATCAGATTCCCAAGTCTTGTTAATCCTATCTCAATGACATCTCTTATATCCATCCTCTTCTCTCCTTACAAAGCCTCTACATTAATTCAAGCCATGATCTGGGTAGTTTCTTGATGTAGAATCAGAGAACTTAGGTTCAAATCCCACTTCTGCCATTTACTACTTCTATGAACTTGAGTATATCAGGCAAAAGACAACAGCACAGTATAGTGGATCAAGCACTAAACTTGGAGTCAGGAAGACTCCAATAATTTTGTACAAGTGGACCCCTTTATCTGGGACTAAACAAATCCCCCTTCACATACTTACTAGCTGTGTGGCATTGGGCAATCCACTTAACTTCTCTAGACCTCAGGTTCCTCATCTGTAAAATGAGGGAGTTGGATTTGGTGACCATTAAGGTCCTTTTCAGGTATAAATCTATGCTTCTATGTTTCTATGATCTCTCTGTATCTCAGTTTTCTCATGTGTAAAATGAGGCACTCGAACTAAATAATCTTTAAGGCCTTTTCAAGGTCTAAAATTTATGATGCCTCATCATTTGTCACCTGGATTATGACAATATGCTAACTGGTTTCCCTAGCCTCAAATCTCTTGCCTACCTAATTCATCTTCCAATTAGCTACTAAATCAATATGCCTAAAGCTCAGATGTGAACATGTTAAACCCCTCCCTTCTCAAAAATCTTTGATGGGTATCTTTTTTCTAGGCTTTTACTTAAAGCTTCCAGCATGCTGGCTCCTGCCAACTTTTTCAATGTTATTTCACATTACTCTGATTTTCACAAAGACTCATTTTTTCCCCAAACATGGCATTCCATGTCCCACCTCTTTAATTTTGTACAAGTGGACCCCTTTATCTGGGACTAAACAAATATTTGTCAATAGAGTGAGTAGAGAAAAAAGGCAAAAATATTAAAGATTATTCCAAAATCATATATATTATACCACTCTATATGTATCCATAGGATAGTTTAGTAGCTATGCTCTCATTCCACATAAATTCTCAGAAATCATGAATCAGTTTGTACTCACCACACATTAAGTTATAAAGTTCAATGTTTTCAAAGGGTTCAACTTTAGTATTATGCTTGAATGCAGGTCCATAGCCAATGAAGAGGGCCTATGGTTTGACCAAAAAGATAAGCATTTAGTGTCAAAATACATTGAGATATGCCTAAAGAGCTTTCATCTATAGAATTTTAATTTAATAATTTATCTGTATAGTCTTAGGGGAAGATTAGAAGGAAAATGTCAATCGGTCAATATTGTTTATTATTAATAATAATGATACTTTATATTGATGTTTAATATAAACTATCCTCTGAGGTAGGCAAGGGAAACATTATTATTGCCTTAATAGATGGAGAAACTAAGGTTCACAAAGCTTAAATGATTTGCTAAATGTTAATTAATCAAGCATTATTAAGTACCCACCATATACCAGGTACTATGTAGGTAATAAAGATACAAAGACCAAAATGAAACAATCTCTGCCTTCAAGGAACATATATTCTTTAAGGGAGGACAAGAGGTATACCTATATAAGTATGTGAGAAATTTATACAAAAGAAATACAAAGTGATTTGAGGGACAGGAGGCACTAACAGCTGAAGCATCAGGACAAGCTTCATGTAGAAATTAGCACTAGAACCTGAGAGTTTCCAAGGAAGATAGGAATTCAAAGAAATGGAAATGAGGAGGGAGTATATTACAAGTATGGAGAGCAATACAAAGGCACGAAGATGGGAGATAGAATATCACCTGTAAGGAAAAGCAATAAGGCCAGTTTGATTCAACCAAAGAGTAAGTGAAGGGGAGCAATGTATAGTAAGGATGGAATCAGACTGTAAAGGGTTATAAATATTCAAGAGGGAAGTTTGCATTTGACTCTAGAAGTAATAGGGAGTCACTGGTCTTTGCTGAGTAAGGGAATGAAATGGCAAGCCTTTACTTAAATCTCTTTAGCTGTTATGTGGTATACAGAATGGAGTGGGGAGAAACTTAAGTCAAGAAGACCAATTAAAAAGGTATCACAATGGCCCAAGCAAGAAGTGATAAATGTTTAAGCTAGGGAGGCACAACAGAGATATTTAAATTTTCAGTGCAAGTATTTACATCTTGGAGGTCAACAAAAGCTACAAACCGGACATTTTGTGTATGGTTGATTGTTCAAATTTAAGAAAGTGATTGAAAAAATGCTAATATTATTAACTGACTTTATCGGATTATATAATTATATAACATTATAATGTATTATAGAATAGAATTATGTATTAACTAATTACATTATATACTAACAAGCTAATTAACTAATATGTTAAATAATGTTGCTTATTAATATCAATATCACTATCATAATACTAATATCACATTCTCACTATTTTATATTAATAAGAAATAATTATATGGTGTTTATGATAAAATTATATTGCCAAGTAAAATACTGATATTAATTATTTTAATAACTTAATATGCAAGAATATATATTGTTAATGACTTGCATGGTAAGTTAACTATTTATTAAATTATTTGATTATTAAATATTGTAATTTATTATTTATTTTATTAATATGCTTATATTTCATCATATAATATACATTCTATATAGTTGTGTTATTGTTATTATCCTCTGATATAAAGTAGATTAAACTGGAAAGTATATCAAGCATACTTTTTTTTTTGCCTAGAGAGCTGGTTGTTAAACATTTACCAGCAAACCTTTGGTGGTGATCATATGAGTAGAAAGGAGGGGACAGATGTGAAAAGCGTTGTGGAGGTTTAATTGACAATACTTGGCAAATTATTGAATTGGGGGGAGAGGAATAGTTAGAAGTTTTGAGTGAAAGTGAGAATAGGGAGTAGAGGATCACTCCTTAGATGCAAACTTAGGTAACTGGAAGACTGGAGATGCCTTTTCCAGAAACAGCAAAGTTAAGTGAGTGGCACAGTCAGAATGAGAACACCAGTACTTTTAACAAGCACCTTATAAACATCATTCATTTGATCTTCACAACAACTTCATGAGAGTAGTAGTAGCATTATCCCTATTTTTCCAAAAAACAAGATAGAAGTTTAAAAATGTTGAGCAATTTGCCCATGGTCCTGTACAACTAATAAATGAAGCAAGCAAGATTTTAAAATTTTAATAGAGGTATGCTTCACTTTAGACACCTCCTGAAAAGTCACATGTAAATCAATTTATAGTAACTCAAATCATTTTAAGTGCATAAGAGGAACTTATTTTTTTAAGGATCTTAAGAAATTCTTTTGCAAAACACAGAATCATTCTATATTTTGTTTTGTGAATTTGGATTTTTACATATCAGACTTTTTAAAATTGGGATATATGTTTGCAGTTATTCATCAAACAATCTTTTCGGAAAGACAATAAGGTATAATATTCCACTTACTTGCATATTTGAGAATATATTATCTGAGCCATGGAATCCAGATCCACAATATTTTCTTTCTGCTGGATTCCTAATTTTGACATAGACACACCAGTTAATATAATGTATTGACATTTTATAACTAGAATGAGATTTTTATATTTATTGTGCCTGGCATAGAGTGGCTGCTTAATAAATGCTTGACTGGCTGATTGATGTAAAAATAAGAACCTAATATGAAGACACAAGATTGATGAACTAACTTAAAAAAAAAACTACTGTACAAGTTTCATTTACCCTTTCTATACCATCTTATAAATTAAATGAGAAAAGTTATTTCCTTTTGTCTTCCTGTTTTCCTGTCCTTCCTTCCTCTTTGTCCTCTTTCCCAAAAATTTAGTATTATATTAATAGGCAAGATACTCAGTAAAATACCATTACTTGACTCCTAGCTCATCATTTAAATTCAACCTGTGTCGAGAAGATGGACACACACAGCATCCACTCTTTACTTGGTGACCATTACACAATTTGATCATTTAGGTCTTGGTTTATCAAAAATGTTACTTAACTGGTTCATAATTTTCATTGAGTGACCCAGGTGCACAGAGCCCTATTAAAGTGCTCTGATGTGAGGTATAAAACAGTTGGTACAATCCTGCCCCTCATGAAGTTTACAGCCCAGTAGCATGTACTTGAAACTACTTGCAAAGCAATGTTTATGAAATAGAAATTAACAAAATACAAAAGTGGAATTTAAATGCTAAGAAAATTCCAAATAACAGGGTAAGAAGATATTGGCGAAGTTAAGCAGGTGACAATCCGCTTTCATATTAACTTTCCAAGAATTCATTGTTTCTTAAGGTAACAGAATATCATTATAAACATCTGTATTTTGAATATCCTGCTAACACATGATTAACTGGCTTCCCTATCTCTTCTCCATCTCTTCTCCATGTTCTCTTCTTGCTCCGCAAACACATATCTTTTCATAATTTTCCTTTAATAACCAGAACCCTAGTAACTGTTTTGACTATACCTGCTTCCATCAGTCCTGCTGATTTTTACTTTGCAGTGTGTCTCTCATCCACTCTTTATTTTTATTTCTATAGCCACAATCTTAATCTAGATCTTGTTACCTGACCAGCCTCCTTCTGGACTCCCTGTTTTTATTTTCTCTTCCCTTGGGTTCAAACTTTGCCTTAAAACACTTACAAGTTCCATAATTCTGACCAAGTCACTTAACTTACTCAGGCTCAGTGACCTCTTCTATAAAATTAGGAATAGAACCTATCTCATAACGATATTATGAGTATAAAATGAGATAAAATGTAAAGAAATTTGCAAACTTCAAAGCACTATGTAAATGGTAGCTATTATTAATGTAATTAAACTGTTATTATTACTAGCTACTACTAGCTGTGTGACCCTGAGAAAGTCATTTAACCTCTCTCAGTCTCAGTTTCCTAATTTGTAAAATGGGACTAATAATAACACCTACTTCTCAGGACTATTGTCCTGTGATTAAACAAGATAATACACATAAAGTTCTTTATACACCTTAATGCACTTTCACTATTATTCTAATACAATCTATCCTCACATAATCTGCCAAACACTATTTATAATTTTATTTACTTACTTCACAGAAAGTATTAAAGAAAAGACAAAGGCAGGACTTACATTGCAAGCTGCCATTGAGGATCTAAGTAGAATGTCAAGGGCTCAATTCTATCACTCTTCGCAAAATGTAATCTCTTGGGTAAAAATTGTTTCAAATAAGGTTTGAAGTGCTGATCTGGTTCCCTGCACTGAAATCACAATTTTAATTTAAAGTAAGTTGAATTATTATTTTCATGTTTTCCAAGACGTGTTCCATTAAAGTCCAGCTTTATTCCCTCATTATGGCACACAAGTTATCTTTGAAGGTTATGCCAGCAGATTAAAACACTCTGGAGCTCATCATAAAATGTTAGTAAGCATATGCATATAAGCTTGAAGATGTAATACAGATGTTCTGTCTGAGGACCAGCCTCGCCTAATTTGGAGAAGTTCACAATCAAGAAGGTTGGCACACACTCAGAATGACCACACACTAAAGCATAAAGGGAATCACATTGGTGAAAGTAATACTGATTCCAGTGAAAAAAACCTTCAAATGAGTAGGCTCACCACGAAATGACTTTTAAAATCATGATGAAAATGTTTCCTGCTAGCAAATATTGTTTTGTTTTGTTTTGTTTTACCAATTTGCATAATGAAATAGAACCATAAAAATAAACCAGAATCTAGTTCTCAGGACTTATCTAAGTCCAATATCAGAGCTGGCTAAAATGTTCTAGGTGGGACAAATTTAATGTCATTAAATATTGTGTTTGTTCTGGCTATTGACTATCTAATCAGTTTACAAATATTCTCTTATCCAGAATAATAAAGACTTTCCTCAACATTCATGATTAGAATACAATAATCTACCTTAACAAGATAAACCCTTAAGCCTCCTTAAAAGTTACTGATTAGGCAAAATAAACCCACACTGGCAAAAATTTCAAACTTGCAATCCCACAATACAATTTTTACATTCTTTATTTAAGCCATGCTAGGATAAAGCATGTATTTTGCATTACTCCCCCATCAATGATTTTTATTATTTAAATTTACACAGTATGTACTCAGTGAAATTAAGAACAATTAGATATTACAAAATAAGTGATACTTACAGAAAGATTTCTGGCAATGTCTTCATAATTAACTGAAAGAATACCAGATAATTAGTAAGCAAGAGTTTATTACATAACTAGAAATTTAAAAAAATGTTAAGAACAAAGAAATTCAAGCAAAAGCATTGGGTTAAATACTTAAGTTTCAAATGTCTCTTCGTGAAGTTGCCGTGCATTAAATATATACTCCCTGAAACACTTCCACAATAAGCTCAAAATAAATGTGACCTGAATATAAAAGATCACACCCCAAAGGCTAATTAAAAGAGAATGAGATCTCTCACAATGAAAACAAATGGAAGATTATTAATGTAGCAAAGATTAGAGGCTATCATTAAAAATATAGATTTGATTACATGAAACTAAAGGACTTTTTTGTAAACAAAATCAATGAAGCTAGGAAAATACCAGCTGGGGAAAAAACTGTATCAAGTATTTCTGGCAAGAATCTTATATCCAAAATATATTGAGAAATTACCACAAATATAAAAGATAAATAGTCCTTCCCTAAAGGGCAAGTGGTTAAAGATATAAAACAAGTAGTTCTTAAGAATTGTAAATTATTGACAACCTATGAAAAACTGCCTCAAACAACTAATAAGAAAAATAAAAAAAAAAAACTCTGAGATTCCAAAAATTGCCAAAGATAACAAAAAAATAGCAATAGTCAAGGTTGGAGGGAATGGAGAAAAATAGGTACATTAACATTCTTGGTGGAACTATAAATTGGTTTGATCATTCTAGAAAGCAATTTAGAACTATGTTAAAAATAAATCTAAAGTGCCTATGCATATCCTGTGACTATATACATATATAGCCCATAGAAGTAAAAGATAGAAAAAAGTCATTTCTATATACCAAAAGATTGATAAATGTGCTTTTTGCAGTAATAAAAAATCCAGAAAAATATGATAAACTGGTACAGAAATGAAATAGACAATGCTAAAAAAAATGATAGTAATGGAAATGGACAAAACAGTACAAAGAAACTAAATGCTATGTAATCACAATTACTAGTCTCAGACCAAAGGAAGAGTTTAAGAAGATGTACGTCCCTCTCTTTGCAGAGGTGGGGGACTCTGAGTGTAGAATGTAGCACATACTATTAGAAATAATTGATATGTTAGTTCTTCTGAGCTGTTCCCCGCCCCCAACCATTTTTCTTTTGTTTGTTTCTCGGAAGTACACAAGCAATTAACTGTTCTCTCTGAAGAACTGCAAGGGCAGAGAAGATGGGAGTAGGGGGGTGTGCAAAAGAAAATGGTTTAAACTACAACTGAAATAACGTTTTAAAATAGACTTCCTGACACCATTGGCTTGAAATAATGTAATATATTTAAGAGACAACGTGTAATTTAAATTTTCCTTTGGCATTTTTAAAAATAAAATTTTAATATCATTTAGAATGGTTTCAGATTATCTTTCTTAGGGGTAAGACTCATTGACTTCTTAAAAAGCCTCTTTTAAAAAAAAAACTTTTTTCAACAATATAAATCACTCTATACAAGTATTAGCCCAGAAAGCAAATGGTTTTATATTAGTAATCAGTTCTGTTACTGTTATTAATGACAATGAAATTGACTTGCATAAAATAAGTTTTAGTATTTTATAAAATGTTCTGTCTTCAGATCACCTAAAATGACGAGTCCTGTATTTTAGCAGTATAATTCATACGCTATTACAGAAGTGCTGAAACTTAGCAAATCAGATTGGAAGGCTTGAGAAAGCATAGGTACACTTCCCCTGCCAGTGAAGTTTAATCTTTGAGTTGCAGAAGATTTAGGTTACTAATCCAAAGATCAAAAGGAAAGTAACATTCTTATCTATCGGATCCCTTTTCTCCTTCCTGGTCAATATTGACTAAATTCAACTTGTAATAACAAGTTCTGAATGTAATCACTCATTTTTTGGTAAGTTTAAATACTTACAAGTCTGATAATCATCTGGAACATCAAAAATTCTCAATCGAGCTGCAGGTCCATAAAATACTTTGACATTTTTAATATCCCCCAAATATTTATTCAGGGAGACATATTTTTTACAGCTACCTTGTTCCATTCCTAAGGAGAAAAAAAAGCATTAAAAAAAACAACTGGAATTCTTGAAAGAAAGGAAGGAAGAATTTTATCAGACAGAATAAACTTTATCTTAAGAATTTCATTTGGACAATGATCTATGACAATTCCAAAGGACTTATGATGAAAAATGAAGTTAAACTCCATATAGAGAACTAATAGACTCTGAGTACAGATTTAAGCATATTTTTTCTCTTCATTTGTCTTACTCTTTTTTTTTTACAACATGACTAATGTGGAAATACATTTTGCATGACTTCGTATTTATAATGACTATATTTCTTGTTTTCTCAATGGGTGTGAGAGGGGATACAGGGAAGGAGAGAATTTGGAACTGCAGTTAAAAATTAAAAATAAAAAAATTGAAAAGAATTTCATTTGGCAAGTTTAGCATTCCTACCATGTGTATAATTGGTGCTACAGAGAACAGAAAGGAAGTATATGACAGGTTCTCCCTCCCCCTTTAAGAACCTTAGTTTCTAGCAATCACTATTGCCTGATATTGTTCTGCTATCTGCCTCTCTCCTTAAAACTCCTTAATATTCATTCTTTTTAAAAAATAAATTTTGATTGTCAATTTGTTTAAAAAAATATTTATCCTTATTCAAGCACCGTAACATCTTAGACATGTATGTTGAGGCTAGTATCATTATTCCAGATTTATAGATAGAAAACAAAACCAGAGTAGCTTGGCCAAGTTCATCTAGAGAACTAATAACAAAACTGATCTCTCTTTGGATCTTTTATTGTTTAATAGATTTTGCCATTATTATTTTATTATCCAACATAATCATTTCTACTTCTCAGAAATACTTTTTCCCCCCTAGGCAATGGGGTTAAGTGACCACACAGCTAGTATGTGTCAAGTGTCTGAGGCCAGATTTGAACTCAGGTCCTGCAGACTCCAGGACCGGTGCTCTATCCACTGCGTCACTTAGCTGCCTCTAGAAATGCCTTTCAATTCCCCACCTGCACACTTCTCCCATTTTCCCAACACTACGTCATTAACATAGTAAACAGCAGCTCACAATCAAAAACAGAACAATATTTTAGAAGTTGAAATATGCTAAGGCCAGCTCTAATAATAGTCTACCTGGTATCTGCTTCAACAAAAGAGAGATGGAAAAGCTTCATGAAAATAGAATGGTCTGAAACACCAAGCTGCATAATTTAGGGGGAAAATAAACTTTAAATTTTCTTTTAATGACTTAGATTGGTGGCTGCCTCCACCCCAAATTAATCAACAATTATTCTATCCTTTACCTCACTTTAGTAGTTGGGTTTTAAATTTTCTTCTGATTAGCACATGTCACCGCATATTATTTTTCCCCTTAATTTCCCCTGAGTACCAGCATGAGATTCCAGTATAAGAAGGAAATTACATGAAATGAATTGGAAAATGTAAGGGAAATCAGAGTCAATTTAACTAATCTCTTGGCACCCCTGATATGAATTGAAACTGACATGAATTTAAATTACCATGATCTGACACAAGAATAAGGTTTATGCATCTGTGTAAGTTCATTGTTTTAAGACCATCCATTAACATGCCAACAATGTTGTCAACTCTCTGTAATGCCTTGATGACCTAGGAAAGAGAAGAAATTTCAAGTGGAACAAACTTGCGGTTGAATTTTGGCTCCAAATATTTTCTTTTCTGTAAATCCATTTATATTTTTAAGGAAAAGCATATTGAAGTACATAGCTATACTATATAAAACATTCATTTGAGGCTCAGGAATCAGGGGGGTCATTGAAAGCAGGAAATAATAACTGAGCACTGAAATGGCTTAATCATCTTAAGATTTTGAAACAACTATGACCAATCTGACAAACCCCTCCCCAAGACCTCTGCTTGGCAAATACTCACGGAATACCTCTGATTCAAACTATGACTCAACTCAGATTGATGAGCTTAACAAAAACTGACCATGGTATTACTCTAACAGCTAAATGACGCATTGCAACTGAGTTTGTATTGTGTGTCTAGTGAACTCCAACTCTCCACACAGAAAACACCCCATCAGTATTCATGTTCAGCTTTATACTTAGGTAATATGTCAAATTAGCTTAATCTTTATCTATTTTTTTATTATTATCTATCTTTCTTACTTTTACTTTATCTATATTTTACTATTCTAGAAGTGAGCTAACAGTCTTTATCATTATGACCTCTCTCATTCATTCAAAGATACACAGGCAACGTAAATTAACATTTTGTTAAACCAACACAAATCAAGTTTAAATTTTTCTGAAAATTTAAATTATCTTATTGTTTGCAAATAAATTAAATTTGAGAGACAGGCTCAAAAATGGATAAACCAAGAACTCCAAAGATGAATCAGGAAAGTAGATTCTCTGAAAAGATAGAAATAGATCATTCATACTGGGCTATGAAATGCTTTTAGATTTTAATTATTTGAAAGATGAGCTTATCCCAAGTGTTGCAAGTACTGAAAACACCAAAGACAATGAAGCCATCCCTCCCTACATAGATTCTCAAGGTCCCTTCTGAAGAGTGAAGAATATCACCACTCAAGCTCAGGCTAAATATTTGACTGAACAAAATAGGATAACAGGATTTAGACTTGGTAGGGGAATCAGCTAATCCTTGCTTTCATATGAAGACACTGAAGTGGAGAAAGGTGACCTTTCCACATCAAACAGCTAATAAGCAATAGGGCTAGGATTAGAACCCAGATCCTCTGACTCAAAATCCAATGCTCTTTGCACTATGCTTCACAGCTTCTATATCTGTCATCAAAACAACCAATAACTTTTTTTAAAAAACAGAGTTAGTCTATTTGGCTCTGCTAGCATAAGCAAGTTGATTGGTTATTTGATAAAACCGCCATCTGACTATAGTTTTCCCTGAAACATGTTTGTGTTGTGCTATCATATGTACATAACTTTACTTAAAATTTGCTTGCTGTCTAATTCAAACCTACCTGCCTACATGGGAAGAGAAGGGACATAATAAAAGCCAGAAGCAAGCAAGCTAAGAATTAAATAAGTATATTTAAACAAAAAAAGATATGAAACTCAAATATCCTTTCCTTGTAGTTCCTGCTGGGCTTCCACGTGAAGAGTGATAACTGATACAAGTGTGTTCAAGAGCCTCTTGCATTTGTAAAAAGAGTGACAGTACACACAGATTTTTGCTAATATATGGTATAGAAGCAGTGTTGTCCCCAACTGTTATTTCATAGGCTATATTCATTTTCTACATGTCTAGTTGTCAAAGTAAATTCTGTCAAGATTTAGGAGCACTTTTGACCTAACTCCCAACCCTCCAACTCTTCATAACATTCTGATAATTAAGGTAGTCTTTAAAAAACAGGAAACTTCTCTTCCCTTGACCCGTTCTAGGTAATCATTTAAAACAGTGAGGTACTCTCTTGATCCAGAGGACCCCACAAAATCATGTAAGTCAAGGGATTCAAATCTCAGGGTCCACTTCAAGAATACCTGTGAAACAACCCAAGCTATCAAGGGTATGCATATCCGAAAAGCTACCAAGTATTTGAAAGATGTCACATTGAAGAAACAATGTGTTCCCTTCTGGCGATATAATGGTGCAGTTGGCAGGTGTGCCTAGGCTAAGCAGTGGGGTTGAATACAGGATCGTTGGCCCAAAAAGAGTGCTGAATTCTTGCTGCATATGCTTAAAAATGCAGAGAGTAACACAGAACTAAAGGGTTTGAATGTGGATTTTCTTGTCATTGAACATATCCAGGTTAACAAGGCTCCCAAAATGTGACAGGGTACTTACAGGGCTTAGGGTCGAATCAACCCATACATGAGTTCTCCTTGCCATATTGAGATAATACTTACTGAAAAGGAACAAATTGTTCCTAAACCAGAAGAGGAGGTTGCTCAAAAGAAAAAGATATCCAAGAAGAAACTGAAGAAACAAAAGCTTATGGCATGGGAGTAAATATGACATTAGAATGCAAATAAAAGTGAAATGAAAACAAAAAAAAAGAAAAGAAAAGAGAAAAAACAGGAAACTATCCAAAGAGAGTAAGAAAGAGCTTCCTTTGTCACTGCCCACCTCCTCCTATGAAATCACAGAGATCTGGCATCTTGACAGTCTGCTGGGTGGTACAGAAGAAATGATGTTGGACCTAGAGTCAAGGAAGGCATACGTTCAAACCTTGCCTCAGACGCTTACTAGCTCTGTGACACTGTGCAAGTCAAATAACCTCTATATGTCTCTGTTTCCTTATCTGTACAAATAGGGATAAAAATAACATTCAAAACCCAGGATTATTGTGAGGATATAATGATGTAACATATGTACAGTGCTTTGCAAACCTTAAAGTGCCACATAAATGCATCATCATCATTACAAACCCTTGACTGGTAAGAATTTAGTTTTAAGACTGATATTGAACCCAGGATCCTGGACAATGTTGATTAAGTTTTTGTATTGCCATCAATTTTAAGAAGCAGCCCAGGAAATAAGGAAACTACATAGAAGCAAACCACTCTCCTAAAGACTGTAGTCATCCTGGATATTGTTCCTCTAAGAAGTTCAAAGACTTGGTTCAGTACAGTTTCTCTCATCCTTCATTCACTTTGTCCCTGAAGTCCTACAGACTGTCAGGAACCCACTTAAAATTCAGCTTCACTTAGGTTACCTTGTTCTATAAAGTTACCAATGAAAAGGTACTTACTTCACTGCTGACGGGTCCAAATGAATGACCTGAAGAATCTGGTTCTTCTAAATACAGAGTGTAAAAGTGTGGTCTAAATCAAACAGTATCAAAATGTAATATTTTATGAACACATTGAAACATAGAGTAGAAAAGATTAATTCAACAATAGATATCAAATAAAATCCATTTCATATCACAGAGGTATTATTTAAACTGTTGAGAAAGAAATTTTATGTTGGATGCCTTGAAAAGGCATTTGAAATGATTAATCCAATAGATTAGTCAAGGCCACATTAGCAAGTATAGCAAACCAATTAAGATTATGAAAAGTTGTTCTTTTTAATTAAGTTACATAGCTAACTTCTATAAGATAATAAGACAAGAGAGAACATAGAATATCAATTCTGCACCTACATACCTTTCATCTTCAGGAAGTTTTAGCCACTGAAGAACAGCCAAAACTCTTTCTTCAAATGGGATAGAACTGAAAAAAAAAAAAATAAGTAAGACAAAAGACAAATTAAAAGAAAATATCTGTGACAAGGGCTGATGTAAGTCAGTCAGTCAATAAACAGATATTTACTAAGCAGCTATTATATACCAGGCACTGGGCTAAATGCTGTGTGTCCTTGCTGAAAAGAAGCAGAGAAAGGAAGCAGAGAAAAGCACCAAGTGTTTAGCCTAAAAACCACAGTTTTCTTTGGTAAATAATAATTTTAAAAATTAGCAATCATATTATACCTACTATGTGCCAGGCACTTTGCTAAACACTTTACAAATATTATCTCATTTGAGCTTCACAATAACTCTCAGAGGTAGGTATTACTATACTTCAAAGAAGCCAACTATTTTGTTGTCATAAAAGAAGGTAGGTAGTTTTTCTCTGTACTATGTACCACATTTGAGACTAAATATTCATATTTGTAAAAGTTGTAGAAACCACCTTTTTTTTTGTCTGGAACTCTAATTTCATCTAATGTAGATTGGTAACTCATTTGTAAAAAGGCTTAGAGAGATTCAAAAGATATTGAGAGGTTAGATGATTTGTCCACCATCACACAGATTGTATTTGTCAGGGTCAAGATTTGAATCCAAGTCTCCCCTTCTCCAAGGCTGGATCCATAGATACTATGTCAAACAGCTTCCAATAATACTTTGGAAACAACATTATGCATTGTAACATCCCAGCAATTCCATAAAACATGCAACACTATTGTTTTACCATAAATGGGTTCTCTTAATTGACTATATTCACCAGATTAAGGGAATGCATAATTCCTGAGCTCAGAGGAGCCAAGGAAAAACTCTTATATACACCCAGAAGAATACTAGTAGAGTAACAGAGAAGCATTTTAACAGTATTTATTTCTGGATTAGGGCTTCATTATATGTCTTTCTTTCTTCCCAAACAATTTATTTAGTCATGAGACAGTAACTCATTTTATCTTGTGCATTTTCTAGAGAACAATGAATAAATTTATTTTAAAGTTCTCATTAGAATTGAACTTCCTGAAAAAAATCTTAAGAAAGACTTAATGGACTAAAGTCTAGAGACCTGGACTCTTGCCCTAATTACTTTACTTGCTAGCTATGGGAACAAAGACAAGTTGTTTAACCTCTACAATCCTTCTAAAAGTCTTATTTGTGAAATGCTAAGATAAACACTAATGTTCCAGTTATAACTTATGAGTGTGATCTCTTTCTCTCTTTCTCTTTTTTTGTATCATGGAACCCTTTAGCAGTCTGGCAAAACCTATAGACCTCTTTTCAGAATAATGCTTTTAAAAGCATAAAATAAAAATATGTGGAATTATAAAGGAAACTACATGTTAAAATTAAATTATCAAAATATTTTTAAAACAAATTAATACACTCTAGTTAAGAACTCTTGCTCCAGATCATGAAATCTTAGTATCAAAAGCAAGCTTCTCTAATAAGGTTCTCACACTTAATAACAATGGTTTAAAAATCAATGATTTTCAGGCAATTCTCTTAATTACTTTAACCTTTTCATTCAAATAACAACCAAGACTCTCGTCTAACTTCCTGCCAGCAAACTTGGCTAACTTTCAAATACTTTTTTCTATTTTAATTCATAAAACATTTATTGAGTGCCTACTTTGGCTTAGGTTTGGAACATACAAAGGTGGAAAACACAGAGAGGCTTGCCCTCCAGCAACAGACAACTTGATCCTATTGGTTAATCTATCTTTGTTACAACAGCAATAGTCTAAGGCAACAGGGTTGAGGAAAGGAGAATGGAGACAGAAGGCCTGTACGCAAATAAATATGATATAGATAGAATGTTGTAAGGGCAAAAGAAAAAACCATATAAAATGCTGCAATAATTTTAGGAGCAAGGAATGACTTTCAGGTCAATGGATCAGAAAAGACTTTAAGGCAGAGGTAGCACCTAAGCTGGGGCAGCTAGGTTACATGGTGGTTAGAGTGCCTGCCCTGGAGTCAGGAAGACTTATCTTCCTGGGTTCAAATCTGGCCTCAGACACTTACTAGCTGTGTGAACCTGGATAAGTCACTTAACCCTGCTTGCTTGTGAACTTGTAAAATGAAATGAAGAAGGAAATGATACACCACTCCAGTATCTTTACCAAGAAAACCCCAAATGGGATCACAAAGAGTTGGACATGACTGAAAAATGACTGAACAACAAGAGGGACCTAGGCTGGCCCGTGAAGTAGAGGGTTTTAATAGGTGAAGATGTAAAGGAGAATGATAGAGCTAGAAGGTTTGCCGGAAGCCATCTAGTCCAATTCCCTCACTCCACAGTCAAGTAAACTGAGGCCCAAAGAGACTAAATGACTTGCCCAAAGTCACAGATAGTGTCAGGAATAGGATTTTAATCTAAGTCTTCTGACTCCAGAGTGAGTGTTGCACTACAATCCAAGCACAAGGGAACACCTGAATAAATACATGAATCAAAAGAGAGAAGGATGGTGTCAGACCAGTTTGGCTGTAACAGAATACAAAAAAAGTAGAATAGTGGGGAATGAGGCTGGAAATGTAGTCTGGAACAAGATTATGGATCACCTTAAATGTTTCTGGCTAAAACATTTCTATTTTATCCCACAGGCAATGGGGAATCAGAACAGATGCATTGTTAAACCTTTTCATTAGGAGGATTATGTGGGCAGTCAGGTGAACAATCATTTAGAAAAAGGAGAAACCTGAAGCAAGAAGACCAGTTAAGAAATTATCATAATATCCCAGGTGAGAAGTAATAAGAGTAGTGGTGGTGTGAATGAGGATAGAGATGTGGATGGAATAAAGACTTAAGCACAAAGGGGTAGGTCAATAACACTTGCCGTAAAGATTATGATAGGCAATTGGAATTGAATAAAAATCTGCAGCACAGTGGCAAGGGTTCCTCTTAGCATGAATTTATAAAGGATCCAGTTAGCTTGAATTCATGACTTCCTCCAGGAGCACTCAGTAGCTCATGGAGAAAGCAGATGTTGGAGGTGACCCAGGGTTGAAGATTTTGAGAATGGAAGAGGAAGGCGTTGAGGTGTTAAGAATGGAAAACAGTGAGTTATTGAAATGGTTGATTTTAAGAGTACAGAAGTAAAAGCAGAATGAGTGACAAACTCAGAAAACCAGGAAGGATTAATCGATAGAAAGGCATTAGGACAAAGGACAAAGAATTGGAAGAGGAAAAGATTTTGATCAGAGAAAGGAACTTCAGAATTCAAGAAGTTGGAGGTTGATTCCGAGTGATTATAAGATTGAACTATGACTACTCCCCTTGGTCACTGATATAATGGAAATAGAGGACATGGGAGTTGAAGGTGAAGTACTGAGAGGCCAGGGTAAACACTGACATTTCCTATCATATTTTTCCAGACACTTCACCTTTCTTTTCCTAACAAATCATCTCCATATCTCCAGAAGAGGACAGTCATACTTTATTTCTTACTCTCTGGTGTCCTATACTCTTTTATCCCTGCCCAAAGACCTCAGCATGGTAGAATGTCAATAGGACATCACACCCACCAGTGCTTCTCAGACACTATAATTAGAAGGTAAAAAAAAAAATTCCAAGTTCATGTCCTGCTGCCATTTATATTTTCTTTAAGATAGATTTCCTATTTTCTTAACTCTCTTCCACCCTTTCGAACTGAGATGTTAGAATTTAAGGCTCTACAAAGGATATAAGATACCATTTGTAAAGTGGTCTTCCACATGCTCCTAATAACAACTCACAATTACATAGCTCTTTAAAGTTTACAAAGTATTTTCCTTGAAATAATTTCACACAGTAGGTAATACCTGTATTATTATATCTCTTTCATTTATGGGACAACTGAACCTCAGAGAGCTTAAGGAGATTGTGCTCATGATCACACAGCTAATGAGTGCCAAAGGTAGTATTTGAACCCGGATCTCCTGACCCTAAGTCCCGTACTCTTTTCATTACACTGTGCTGAGAGGTAGCATTGAGTAGTAGATAGGACACTAGACCTGGAGTCAGGAAAATTTGGTTTCATATCTTATCTTGGACACTTTCTGGTTGTGTGACCCTGGGTAGGTCAATGAACCTGATTCATTTTCCTCACCTGCGCCATATGGAAGCTGGACTGGATGGTCTCTAAGCTGTCTTCTAGTTCCAAATATATGATCCTATGACCTTAGTAAAAAAAAAAAAAAATCCATGCAAACATACCCATTATACATTTGATAGATATCTGGAAGAATTCCATTAATTTTCACATCTGATCCAGGCCAAAAAAATGTTCCAGACTTAAGACCTTGATACTTAGTTGTAAGCCAAATCTGAGGAGATAATTAAGAAGAATCAGGAAATTATATAAGCATTTAACAGTTAAGAGATTTCATCAGCATCAATACATTAACGTAGTACTGTAAAATGTTTTATTTTTTAAATGTAACAAGTTCCATCTACTAGAAAACATTACCTTTTAAAAGGATTATGTAGTTCTTTGAATAACAGCACAGAGCAATGAAAATAATTGGAGATAAAAAAAAAATTAACTTCAAAAATCTCGTAATGAGTCCTGCCAAATCTAGAGTTGTATACTCAATTAATATTTTTTTTCCAGAAAGAAATGTATTACTCTCAGAAGCTTACATATTCTCTGATCCTATTGGTTAACTTATTCCTTGGCTCAAGTAATATCATAGTACAGAGTTCCTTTTGGAATGAAAAGCTGTCTAAATGGAAACTTTATAATTGCTGTGACAAGATTTTTTTTTTAATTTTCATCCATGAAAAGAATAGCACATTTGAATTGCAATTAAAAGGTACCCCTAAATTTTTAGGGCAGACATCCTGTGATGAGCCTTTGGATGGAGGAAAACTTTGCATGGAGGAAAACTATTCCCCAGCCCAGTCTCACAGATATGTGCTGCTGGTATGAGGAGGAAGTAGGCCAGTATAACCAGCCGCCACCAAGAAGCATCCAACCATTCCAGAAAAACCTACTGAAACATCATCTTCATTTTCACCAGGAAGTAGGTTGTTTAAACTCCAGGGAATCTGACATTTGACTCTGAATGAAGTAAGTAAGGGTTTTAAAAGAAATGTTTTCGGAAGATTAAACAAAGGACTCACAGGTTCTCCTTTATACCACTCTGGGTTGAATTTCTCTTTATTTTTAAGTGCAAAGAAAGCATTCATTTTGGGGTCATACATTTTGTTGTCAACGATTCCATGGGATTCAGGATACAGACCCTAAAAAGAATATTTAAATCAATGTAATACAAACAGTATGAGTATTGAATATATTTCCTCCTCCTCCACCACCACCACAGCAAAGAAAAAAAAACTAAACTAAAATTATCATCCTGGTATCAGTAGTCAGCCGGTAACTGTATCTGTTAAAGAACACATGATTTAAGGTAGGCATTTTTGGTACAGTAGAAAGAGTCCTGGTTCTGCAATCAGAGGACCTGGATTCAAATTCTGTCTCTAATACTGATCTGAGCTTCACTTTTCTCATCTGTAAAATGAGGGGATTAGACTACACTGTCTCTGAGGTACCTTTCACATCTAGATATATAATTCTATGAACCATAACAACAAAAGGACAAGTTTTGCCAAAATAAAACTTACTTCGATGGATTATTTGGTATTTGTGACTATAAATAGACAATAAAAGAAGTCAGAAATGACAGACAGATGTCAGATTGAAAGATATGAAGTTTAGAGAAGCAAAATACCTAAATTGCTACGAGGAAAAGATCCTAAATTATTTCACATTGCAATGGAATGCATTCCCAATAAAATCTAATCTGTAGAGTTATTAGAATAAGCTAATTTGACTAATGTGCAAAAAAAAGCTTGCACAAAACTGGGCCAAAAGAAATTCCTAGGCTTTGTACTTTGCAGTGAAATTCAGTTCCTCCTTGAATCACATTAAGATAGAAAATTTTGTCCCAAATCATAATAGGATTATAACTCTGTTATCAGGTAAAATCATTTGCTCAGATTCACAAAGTAAGTCAGTTACAAAGACCAGAGGAGCACACGTGAGTTTGGGAAAATAAAGTTGGTCAAATGAAGTATGCTTGATGAAAAATGAAACTAATCCTTTGTGATATCTATCCATTTTTTGGTTAAGAATTCCACCCACCCTGCCTTGCAATAGCTGTAAAGGTATCTTCCTTCATTTTCTTCCAATTTTATTATGATGTAACATTTTATATTTAAATATCCATTTGGAAATTCTTATATATTGTGCAGGATACTGGTTTAAACATATCTTTTTTCTTAAACTACTTTCCAAATTTTCCCATAATTTCTTAACAAACAAGAAATTCCTCTCCCCAGGTAGTTTATGTTCTTGAAATTATCAAACATTGAGAAAATATTTTACTTTTCCTGAGATTTGCTATTCCATTGATTTGCTTTTCTCCTTTTTTTTTTACCAGAACTATATAGTTTTAATGATTACCAGTTTATAGGACAATATGTTCAAAAGAACTATTTCATTCACTCCTGATGTTTTTTCCCTTGAGATTCTAGACTTCCTGTTCCTTCAAATGAATAGTTATCATTTAATCTAGCTCTATAAAGTCACCCATTCATAGTTTTATTGACGTAGCACTAAATTTATAATTTCATTTAGGTAATATAATCACTATTTTTATATTACTATGGCACAACCATTAACAATTGCTATATAGCCAATCATTTAAGTCCTCCTTTACATCTATAGAATGTTTTATAGTTGAATTTCTGCAGATCTTGAGTTAGTCTTAGTAGGTCAATGCTTGTGTATTTTATGTACTTTGAAGTCATTATAAGAGGAATATCTTTCCATCGTTTCCTTCTGGTTCTTGAATTTCAGTTACATAAAATTGAAAAGATTTTGTACAAACAAAATCAACATAGCAAAGAGGGGGAAATGTCAGTTGGAGAAAAAAATTTTCATATGAAATATTTCTGATAAATGCTGAATATCCAATATATATTGCCAATTAATAAAAATATATGACCAAGAGCCAGTAAATGGTAAAAACAGAAAAAGTAGATTTTGGAGAGACTATGGGAAGAAACACTAGTATAATGCTAATGAAACTGTAAATTGATTCAACCATTCTAGAAAATAATTTTGTTTATATATACAAAAAAATAGCTACAAGATTCAGGACACTTCTAGACAACACAGATGCCATTTCTAGGCAACATGCGCCAAGGAGAATAAGGAAAAAATGAAAGGTTCTATACATTCCCAGCAGTATTTGTGTGTGTGTGTGTGCGTGTGTGTGTGTGTGTGCGTGTGTGTGTGTGTGTGTGTGTGTGTGTGTGTGTGTGTGTGTGTGGCAGCAAAGTACTGGACTGTATGGCCACTGTATGTCTAAACAAAATATGATATGTGAATTTCCTGGAATATTAATTGCAGCATATGAAACAGCAAACATGAAGTACTTAGATAAAAATGGGAAGATTTGTAGTGACTGAGGCAGAGTAAAGTAAAACCAGGAGGACAAAGTACACAGCAATGTAAATATAAAGACCAAAGACCAAAACAACCTCCAAGATAACAACAACAACAACAACAAAAAACCCACTTAAATGCTTTGTAGTTACAATGACCTTCCTTAGCCCAATAGAGAGATGAGGAAAAAAAATGATCGTCTCTTTTTGTTGAAGACATGGGGCATTTTGGGTGTGGAATATGATATATACTTCTAGAAACACCTGATGAGTTCATTGGTTTTACTTATTTTTTTTCCCATTGAGTACAGAGGAATGTTCACTGTATATGGGAGAAGAAAGACATTCAGGTATTCAGTAATCTTTTGATATGAAAACAAAGGCATCAATAAAACTTTTTTAAAATAATATTTTAACTACATACTGGGTAAAAGTTTTAATTTTTAAAATCTAAAAACTCTGAATTAAATCTTACGTTATAGTGAGGTCAGCCAAGATGGTGTAGTAGGAGCAAATATTACACCCAAGCTTTCCCCCAACAACTGTTCCACAAAGATCTAGAAAATGCACCAGTGTGAGTCTTAATAAAAAAAAAAAGAAACCCTAGAAAAATTACAAAGAATCATTTTTGCAGCCCAGGTCAGAATAGGAAGATAGGCAAAGAGGAGGGAAAGTAGCAAAGTGTTGGGCTGGGACTGAACTTGGACCTGCCAGTGGTTATGTATCAGGGGCAAGAAAACATTCCAGATCTAGCAGAGAAGGGCATGATGTTATGCACAGAGCAGGAACAGAAGATAAATGGCAGCTCTATCACTTACTGGTCATATGACTAGTGCCAGTCAAAGGTGCAATGCAAACTGAGGTAGGGACCTGTGCTTAGCCAAGCTCTGAGCTGTGTACTGAGGAAGGGGTAAGTACATAAGCATGCAGAAGCTAGGTAGCTCTAACTCCAAGAACAGAGGAGGGTCTCAGATCCAATCCCCAACCCAAACTGAAGCCTGTCATAGAATAATCATGGCAGGAAGCTCTAGCCAAAGGGGAACTTGCAGGGTTTTCCAGTTGATTCACAGTGGCTAAATCCAGCAGCAGTATCCTCAAAGCCAAGTCAGAAACTTTCAAAGCTCAGATAAGGAGGGCAATGCTCAGACTTCAACTTGGATCAGACTGCTTTGGGCGCACTGAAAGCTAACAGATCCCCAGACCAAACTGTCCCTGAAATTCTGGAATAAAGCAATACCCAGTACCCTCACGAAAGCAGCAGCACAAGCCAACAGGACACAAAACAGGACCAAGCACATCCCATAGTTTCCTTCAAGAAATACAGAGGGCCTGGCCAAAGTAAGGAATTAAAGCTGAAAGAATAAGGAAAAAATAATCCCATCACAAAGAGATATTTTAGTCTAACATATACTTAATACACAAACCCAGAAGAAGAGAATAACTCTAAAATATTTACAACCACAGACACAAAGATAAAATTACAGCTTGAGCACAAGTTCAACTAGAATGCCTAGAAGACTTGGAGCAAGATTTCTTTTAAAGCTAAAATGATTTTATAAATGAAATGTAGGTACTAAAGAAAAGAATTAGAAAGGACATGATTGTGTTTGGAGGAAAGAAATCAGAACTATGGGGAAAAGAAATTGGAAAGTAAATTAACAATCTGGCACAAGAGGTACAAAACCTCAACCAAGCAATAGGTTTCTTGAAAATTAGAATGCACCAAACAGAAGCTAATGGCTCTATGAGACAATAAGAAATATTAATACAATGTCAAAAGACTGAAGAAATTTTTAAAAAGCAGAAAATAGTTCATATCCAAACAACTGACCCGGAAAAGAGATCAGAGAGAGATAATTTAAGAATCATTGCACTACCTAAAAGCCATGACCAAAAACAAAATGATCCTAGACATCCTATTTCAAGAAACCATAAAAGAATGCCCAGATCTCTTAGAAATAGAAGGTAAAGTAAACATAATAAGAATTCACAAGTCACCTCATTAAAAAAATAAAACTCCAAATAAAAACTCCCAGTAACATTATATCTTCACTGTTGCTCAGTGAAAACAGAAAAGAAAATATATAGCTTACTTACCGTGACAAGGCTGTAGTGATTGGGAAAGGTTTTTGTTGGATATACTGGTCTCAAATTTGTAGTATATGTTCCACAATTTTCTAAAGGCAAAAAAAGATTATCATTAATTACTATATAAGTTTTATCACCAGCTTAGCTTCTTTTAGAAATAGATGGAACATTAATATCAGCAACTATCACAGGAATAATGAAATTGGTCTTGGGTTTTAAAAAGATGTCAAATAAAATTGCATAAATCATTCTAATGTAATTCTAATGTACGTAGAAATCCAACACTAAAGTTCTACAACATTTGATCATACCTTGGAAGCCACTACAGCTTTTCCACATACTACAGTGGAACATTGAGTTCTGCCAAGTCCTAACAAGTTAGAAAAGCTTCTAATATTCTCAAAGACAAAATGCACCATACTATGTACAAGGATCAGTCTAAATTTGCAAAGACTTAATACTAGGAGATTAAACAACAAATGATAATTTCTTTTTTTTTTCCTCAGCAACTCTTGATGAAAATCTACCAATGCATAAAGAACTTGCAAATTCCATTAATTGAAGTAGAACGCACATAGACAAACTCCTTGATAACTGAAGTACAAATAATGAAAGAAAGCTAAGCAATTAATTCCACATTAATCAACAAACATTAAACATGATACAAAAATGCATACCAAATTTCATTTTTAAATTTAAAATATTTATCAATTTATAAGCAATAAAAGTCTTTAGATGAATTTATTAATATTTAAAAATAAATAGATGCGATGTGTTTTATTTTATTTAATAAATGTGTAGGAGAAGGCTAGTGTGAAGCTATGGGATAAGACTCAATGTGAAATCAGAAAATCTGTGTTTGAATCACAGCTCTGTCATTCTGCCATCTGTGTGAACTTGGGCCAGTTATAAAGAGGCTGGATAACATTATCTTTATCATCCCTTTCCGATCTAAATCTATGAACCTATGAAAATTTTAGCAAAAATCAAGTCATCTTTCTACTGACTAACACTGTAATTTCAGAGATGCTTTTTCTTGATTTCTGATAGGTCTGTCATTGACAGTGACTCCTACCTAACAAGTTTGGAGTTCCTATACCTGTA
Organism: Vombatus ursinus; assembly: GCF_900497805.2. Classification (NCBI taxonomy): domain Eukaryota; kingdom Metazoa; phylum Chordata; class Mammalia; order Diprotodontia; family Vombatidae; genus Vombatus; species Vombatus ursinus. Next base: position 24,600,744 of record NW_020946557.1, on the reverse strand, counting down.
ATTATCACACTTGAATCCATAACCTAACCTCCCTCTATAAGCCAATGACTGTATGCACAAGTGAAACTTTCTTCAATATAGGACATGTTAATCTTCCTTTAAAGAAAAAAATCATTTCATACTAATTAATGGGGGTGACCTATTCATTAATATACTCTTTAAAGTTTTGATTTTAGTATTTAGTATTTTCTCAAAGTAAGGTTTAACCATATTGCCCAAACTAGTTGGTGCAGTGGATAGAGTGCCAGGTCCAGAGTCAAGAAGGATCTGAGTTCAAATCTAGATTCAGATACTTACTAACTGTGTGACCCTGGGCAACTCACTTAACCCTATTTGACTCAGTTTCCTCATCTGTAAAATGAGCTGGAGAAGGAAATGGCAAATCACTCCAATATCTTTGCCAAGAAAATTTCAAATGGGGTCATGAAGAGTAGAATAAACCATTACTTTTTAATCAGGCAATGTTTCAATGGATCTATAATCTCCTCAAAATGAGTACTCCCTCAAATGCAAATTTCAACCCATTTACATCTTTGTCATTCATAAATCTTCTGTAGATTTTCCAGTAAATCCTTCAAAGGAAGTCTATTCATCAATATTTCAAGAGCCTTCCTTTAGGTCTCTTGACATTACTGAAGCCCCTAGACAATATATAAGCTGTCATTTTTTCTATATAATTCATCATTGATATACTGTACATCTTACTTGTGCCCAAATGCAACTTGTCATTGCCTTTTGGGTGAACTTGCAATTTTGATTCCTTAAAGAATGTATTATTCCATGACTTGTAGCCCAATAGCATTGCTGGAAAAGTTTTGATAGTAAGATTTTTTTTTTTGCTTGGGAAAAAATGGGGAAACTAGAAGCACTGAACAATTTCCAGATAAAAAACTGATAAATAATAGTATGTATGGGATGGTTTTACATATAAATGTGTATGTATGTATGTTTGTGTCTGTGTGTGTGTATATATACATACATATATATTTACATACTACATATTTGTGTCTAATGGTAGCCATCTCTAGGGTGGGACAGTAGAGGGAAGAAAAAAAGGGGGGGAAAAAGAAAGTTATATGATAATTATTATATATTTAAAAGGAATAGCAAATTATATGTAATAGATTTGCAGTTTTATGTGCAGTCATCTTTTTTATTCTACTATATTATGGAAATTCTTGTTTTAGTTCTTAAGTTCAGAATAAAATAAAACAAAACAATTTGGACTACTCTCATATGTTTAATTTTGGGCTCACCAATCTTCAATGTCTATATAAGATATATTTGTAATTAAATTTGTCTATCATAGTCTCAAAAATGGGTGTTTTAAATTTCCTTGATCTTCTTCTGTGTCTACTTATATTAAATCTTTTTTCCTAGTTGTAGATCTAATTATAGAGGATCAGCAGCATTATGGAGCTTGATGTCATCAAAACAATGGCTCTTATAAACAGGAAGATCTCACCATCCATCAGGAATCTTTCCATATTGATTCTCACCTGGATGCATTCAATACCAGTGGCAAAAATCTTTAACATGCAACTTCCTGCTTCTTTCTTGTTATCAATAATCAAAAGATCAAGCAAAATTATCTTTGTTGCATCTAGGAAGAAATCTTATGATCTAAATTCATACCTGAAAGATACCTTATTGGTAAAAAGTGTTGAAGCAAGTACTTTTTCCCACCAAATCAAATACTGTTTTTATAGTCAACAAACAGTTAAGACCTATAAATTATTGCATTTTCTGCAACTATCAGTCAATTGTGTGACAGTAAAGATGTGATCTGCTATAAGATATTAACAGCATGGCAGCCACTGATGAGAACTAGCCTCAGACTAGTCTAAGCATAAATAAAAGTAAGAGTTTGGGGCCACACTTCTGGTCACTAGCAAAGGCAGCTACCTGGGAAGTACAAACAATTTCACTTCATTTTTGCCTCATAGTTTGTACCTGGCTAACCTGTGGATTTATTTTTTTTTTTAATTTGTAACACAAAACAAACTACCTCAAGACCATTAATTATTCTATGTTATCTGATTTTGGCAGCACAATGATGAATTCAGGATTGTGATTTTATCTTACCTCAGATAAAATTCCTTTCCTTTACTACTAATAAACTTCTGACATCCAATCTCAAACCATGCGTGCTTAGATGTTAAGCATGGATTCATGAAAATTAAATGCTTAATAGAGAATACTTACTATTTGGTAATGCTTACTTATACAGGGATTTTTTCCATGGTAAAACTAATTTGAGAGGGGGCACACACAAAATAGCCTTCTTCTATCAATTGTTTAAAATAATGTAATCAATTAATTGGATTAAATTCTTATCCTACTATGGAAAACATTATCACTTAGAAGTCTCAAAAGATTAATCTAAGAAAAATTAATTCTTTTATGCACATCAGAGGAATTTTGATACCTTAAACAAAATAAAGATCACACATTGACATATACCACACTGTAATTATTATTTTGGAAAATCAAAAGAACAACTATTAAAATGGTTTATAAGCCAACTAAGACTCCAGAATTTAAGTTCCACAAATGGGTATAAAGTCAAATCTTTCAAAGCTTGGAAAAAACAGAGCATTAACCAAATCCATATTAGTCATTAGCATCATGTTGTTCTTCAGTCATTTTCGGTCATGTCTGACTCTGTGACCCTATTTGGGGCTTTCTTGGTAGAGATACTGGAGTAGTTTGCCATTTCTTTTTCCAGCTCATTTTACAGATGAGGAAACTGAGGCAAACCATGTTAAGCGACTTGCCCAGGGTCACACAGTTAATAAAAATTGAGGCCAGATTTGAACTCAGGAAAATGAGTCTTCTTAACTCCAGAGCTGGCACTCTGTCCACTGTGCCACTGAGCTGCTCCATTAGCATCACAGCTATGTCCTAACTACTTCCCTAGGAATATGACCCTTATGATATAAGTCAATTTTTAAAAATGAATGTTTACTTTCTTCTATTTTGCCCCAATAGAATGGTAAGTATAATAGACTAGGGTGATGACAATGAGAAAAATTCCGTAGTTTTAAATACCCAAGTACACCCCATCCTTCCTCACTAGTAAAGACAATGGGGCTTTAAGAGAAAAATGGATCCTCATAAAGTTGTTTGTTAATATGATTTAAATCTTTGGCATGAATTATTGCATCAGTAATACATGCAGTGTTTTGTACACAATGATCAATTAGCAGAGGCTGTTGATGGAAATGAATAAATTGGGTGGATTTATTAGAAGCAATTAGTATACAAAGTTTCCATGCTTTTCCCTTCTACATAAGAACTATGGTTCTAGGGATAAACCAATATTCTAACAGGAATTCAATTTCTTGCTTAAAGTTTAAAATTCTAGCTATCCACATCCAAAGAAAGAACTATGGAGTTTGAATGCAGATCGAATCATACTATTTTGCTATTTTTTTTTCTTCTGTTGTGTTTTGTTTCCTCTTTCTGGTGGTTCCTCCTACTGGTTCTAATTCTTATTTACAACATCACTAATGTGAAAATATGTTTAATAGGAATGTATATGTATAGCCTATATCAGATTTCATGCTTGGAGAGGGAGGGAGAGAAAAATTTAAAACTCAAAACCTTATGGAAGTGATTGTTGATAAATTAAAATAAATTAATTAAAGTTTGTTTTAATTTTTTAAAAAAGTTTAAAATTCTACCTTTAAATCCAAAAAAAATATATATATATATATATGTGAAGAATTTCTATTTATTATAGGAAGTCAAACTTCTGGGAAAGAACAAACACAAATAAAATGGCTAAGACCAATGATTCTAAAATAATTGTCACTATTACAGCTTTATGTAAAGCAAGGAATTACAGCAATCCCAAATGTTAAGCACTATTTAGTTATCTATCATACAGCTGCTCTAGCCTCTTACAGTCATGGATGGTTAAGAAAAAGAAAAACAAAATCCAGAATTCTACTGGTACTTTTCCAAGCATGTTTGCCATCATCAACTCTTTCATTGAAAAATCACATTGCCATGTTTAACAGTAAAGTTACTCACGTAGTTTCCTAATAACAGGAAGAAGTCCACCCCAAGTGTGCAAATATTCTGCCCTGAAGCCATCCAAGGAAAACAAAATGGTAGGCGGAATTTCAAACCTAGGTCATAAGAAAAAGCTGTTTTTAGGAAAGGGCATTTTGATGAACTTTATCCTTCCTTTTGATACTCCTCCATAATGAAGAATTTTCCACTAAGATGGGAGTGAAAAAAGAGCCAGACATAAATCTTGTCAAAAAAAAAACTTTACATGCACAGGTATATAAACATCATGGTTTTTGAGATAACAGAAGCACAAGAAGAAGGTCTCCTGTATGTTAAACCCCACTTATGGTAGAGGAAGGGAAAGATATGGACAAGGATCTTAGAGGATTAGGAGTTACTGATTTTATGTGTGTATATACATGTATTGCACCTAAATATCTAATCTATATGTGTGTGTGTGTGTGTGTGTGTGTGTGTGTTGCATATAAATATCTAAATAACATGGTACAGTAGACAGGAAACTGCCCACCTGCAGTAAGGAAGATCTGGGTTCAAGCCCCACTTCTGACACATACTTACTGTGCAACTTTGGACAAATCACTAAACCTCTCAGTGCCCCCAGACAACTTCTTAAGACTATAAGTTATAGCTTAGTTACTCATATATTTTGGCAGAAGACATTCTCAGTTAAAACAAAATTACATATATCCATATATAGAGGTGCCATATATGTATGTTATATACACTTATATAGACAGAGTTTTCATGATACACAGATTTTATATAATATTTTTATTAAGTATTCACATACTATTTTATCAATCAAAAAGCATCTATCAAATACCTATTGTGTGTCAGACACTGAGGATATAGAGACAAAAATGAAATAGTCCCTGTCTTCAAGGAGCTTACATTCTATCAGGGTGCAGGTTATGGAGGAGAGGAGGAGAGAAAACATATACAAGTACAAATAAAAGACTACATATACATGCACAAATATGTATATATAAAATATATATTCAGTCATGTCTAACATACACATATATAAGTGTACATAAAATATATCCCATCAAGGGGATCAGGAAAGACTTCACGAAAATGTAGCACTGGAGCAAAGCTTTAAAAGAAACCAGAGATACTTAGAGGTGAAAAAATCATCACTTATAGATGACGACAAGATTATCAACATTATGAATCACATTTTAGAAAGATTCTCACGACTTTAACTATGAAATAGTCATAAATCACTGCAACTCTCATAAGGTGTTTCCAATACTTTCAGAGAAGATGAATAATAAGTGTATTCCAGGCATGGGGAAGGGAGAGGAGGGTCAGCCGGAGCAAAGGCGCAAAGACAAGAGATAAAGTATCATGCATGAAGATCACCAAGAAGACAAGTTTAGCTTTACCAGAAAGCATGGGAAGAGGAGTGATGTATATACTAAGCCTGGAAAGGAGGGTGGAGACAAACTATGAAGGACTTTCATTTTATTTTATTTTATTTTACTTTATTTTGGTGAGGCAATCAGGGTTAAGTGACTTGCCCAGGGTCACATAAGTAGTAAGTGTCAAGTGTCTGAGGCCAGATTTGAACTCAGGTCCTCCTGACTCCGAGGCCAGAGCTCTATCCATTGCACCACCGAGCTGCCCTTGAAGGACTTTTAATGTTAAAGAGTTGAATCTGTATTTTGAAGCCACAAGTTATAGAGCCAATAGCCATTATTTAATAGGGAACTGTCTTGGTAAGGTCTGTGCTTCAGAAAAACGACTCTGGCAGCTCACTTGGGTGAAGGGAAACTTGAATTAGGGAGGCCAATTGGGAGGCTATTGCAATCATACAGATGAGAGGTGATGAGGTTATGACCTAGTATCATGGTAATGTGAGTAAAAAAAAGAGGACAAATTGAAAGATATCTGAGGCTTCACTGATGTAAGGAGGAAACACCATCTATCAATACTAACTAGTAACTCTTCTGCAATTTAAAGAACTGTGAGGGGATATTAGAAGTTAAGTACATATAGCCAGTATGTGTCAAAGTTGGGGCTTGAATCTGGATCTTCCTGACTCCCAAGCTAGCTCTCTCCATCTATAATACTCCATATATGTATATAAAATTCATGTATAACATATATATACATTCATATAAGTATATATAATAGTCTTTAATAGAAAGCATAGTATGAGATGCATCAAAAGCAGTTCATTTAAAAAAAACACAAGATAGAGTCAGAAAAACTGGGTTTAGGTCTATCACAACTCTTGACTATGAGACTTCTGACAGATCACTTCACCATTTCCAACTTACTTGTTCCTCTACAGAATGAGATGGCATGACTAGGTGATCTCTAGGGTGCCTTCCAGCTATAATATTCTATTGTGTTCTGTTGTATTCTATTCTATCTGAATCATTGGATTTTTACCAATAATCAGGTTCAATTAAACAATTTTAAGGATGATCAGCTATATTCAACAGTAGGATCATCATGGAAAGAATTATAGAGTAATTAAAAATTATTTAATTGTCATTAAAAAGTGTAGCAGTAGTCAGTTGAATATGTCATCAGTATTCAGAAGAAACAGAAACAGTAAGAAAAGACTTGCCTGAAATTTCCCTTATTATTTAGCAAAATTTCCCTTGTCTGAAAATCTAGCTGGGAAATCTAATAGATTTTTATGACTCTGAGATTTTAACCATGTAGGAAGTATAGCCACAATTTCATAAGAAGGAGATATTCTTTAAAACATATATACGTTTTCCTTTGTCCCCATACAAAATAGTTATTAGAGATGAAAACAAATTGTTTAAGATTATTAATTCAAACAATCAGCTATTATTAAACACACTTCAGAATATCTCTCACGACTTTAATTGTGAGGTAATCATATCTCACTACACCCTCTTATTTCTATCACTTTTAAAAATAATGTATGCCTTCTCATAAATAGCATACTTAGACACTAATGGATCTATCAGTTCATCATTGTGAGGACTCCCAAATACCCACATCACAATTTACTCATAGTCTATCACTCTAGGTGACTCGTCACAATACTCTCAAACATATCCACTGGGAGTTCATTCAACCCATTTTGGGAGCTTTCTTAGTAAATTAACATTAGTCAGATATCAAAGGAACATGAAGACTATCCATCAGATGTCCCTCATCACCAATGGACTAGCACATCTTCTTTTCTAGTTAAATATCTGTTTAATGATTAGTACTTCCTTGGTTGGTATTATGTTGTAGCCTACTCATACCCACATGTACTTTTCCATTATACCATCACTAGAAGAATGTTATTGTTAAAAAAAGGATTAGTCTTTGTTTTGGGGAGAAGTTGGGGAACATTAGAAGCACTGCAAAGTTTCCCAAAGAAATCCACCTTATTGTCAGTCTCCTAGTTAATGGAACTAGTTTATTCTCCAGGTACCACATCCATTCAGACTTTATATACTAATGTACCAGCTCAATATGTTGTATCCAACTATATTTCATTGTCTGGACAATTTTCAGAAGAATAACCCTATAAACGATACAGGGCTTTTAAAAGAAACAGTCTTTTTTGTACAATATCCACTCTCACTTCTTAATTTTGTACAACATCCACAAATATCCACTCTCACTTCTTAATTTATACCAAAGTAGCAAATGTATTTCTTAAAACTATGAAACAAAATTGTGATTATTTTTTATCTAAATTTAATTCAAACACTTATTAATTATACACAAGGCACTGTGCTAGATACTAAAGGAGATACAAAGATGAATATAGCATGGTTTCTCCCTTAAGAAACTTACAATCATAACACACCTATACACATATAATTATAATTTTAAAAAATAAGTGTATATATGAGAAACAAAGTGTTATAAGAATTCAGAAAAGAAAGAGATTGCTTCCAACTAATGTGAAGGAGTTTCATGCAAAAGGCAAACTAAGTGGAATCTTAAAGAATAAAGTCAGATTGCTACAGATGGAGAGGGAGGGAGGTCATTCAATCAACAAGTATTTATTAAGCCTTCATTATACCCCAGCACCTGTGCTAGGCTCTGGGAATACAAAGACAAAAAGCCAAATCCTTAACATCAAGGTGCTTATCTTATCGGAGAAAAAAATATGTCCACACATAAATATATATGCGCAAAATAAATAAAAGCTAAATTGGGGGATAGGATGAGGCACTAACATTTGGGGTTATCTAGGAGTTAGTTTTGAGCTGAGTTTTTCAGAAACAATGAATTCTAAGAGGTGTAGGTAAGGAGGGAGAGCATTCCAAGAATGGGGAAAAGACTGAGCAAAAACATGGGAAAATCAGGAATGTTATGAGAAAAATCAGGAATGTTAGTTTGGCTGAATCATAGAGTGCATTTAGATGAATGATGCATGTAATAGAGGCATGAAAATTATAGGAAAATGTGAGTTCTGGAAGTAATTCAGTTTGGCAAAAACAGAGTAAAAGGAAGGCGATAGTGTGAGACTAGGAGGGAAAAGGAGTTTAAAGCCCAAATGTGAAAAAACTGAAGATCTAAGAAGTAGTTGATTCAATATAACCATATTATATTAAATAGACCAGTATACTCTGGTGTAAAATAAAACATTTCACAAGATTTTGGGATAGTTATTTACCATCCCACTGTACACCATTGAGGATGGGGAAGGGAAGCATAGAAGATCTCTCTTAAATATGGTGAAGGGATTTTTTTAAAGCAGAGGGGGAAAAATGGATAGTCACTCATCATCTTACCCTGTTGGACACTGAGGCTCAAGAATGTTTTCACATGTTTCTTCTACCCAACTTTTCTCACCTAAAAAGAAGATTTTTAAAGAAATAAAAATTTATTTGGACAAATATAAGATTATCAAGAACTATGATGCTGGCACATCACCAAAAGGAAACATTTTTTAAAACCTTTAAAATGTTCAGGCTAGCATGATGAAATATCAAAGTATATAAGGAATGGTTACATCTCTAGTAACATTTAATCGAACATCAGGAAAAATGGGAGAATGTTTAAGAGAGTAGTCTAACATAGGATTGTTTTACCAAGGATGACATATGCTTGCTGGATACATCTACCTCAGCTTCCTCAAATGTAAAATGGTGATAATAATAGCAACTACCTCCCAAGGTTATTGTGAGGATCAAATGAGATAATATTTGTAAAGAGCTTAGTAAAGGGCTTGGCACATAGTAGGCACTTAATAAATGCTTTCTCATTTTGTTTCATTTTTATAAAATTTTGATATTAGATTTCTTCACTTTCCATTTTTGGGGTTTTCCAGCTACAACTTATAGAACATCTAAATCCCCAACATCTAAATCCCCATGTCATTAGGAAAAAAAAATCTTAATTCTTAATCAATTCACTCTCATACTCATACAGTCAGGCTTCACAGGATTTCAAGGAACTGTGGTTCATGGCATACAATTTATACCTCCTTCTGCACCTGCCATAGTTAAGACATACTTGTAAAAACCTGTTAATATTGGTTTACTGTTTTCCTATCCACTGTTTCATTTGATTCTCCTAGCAACTCCATGATGGATCAATCAATATTGGCAGATACAAAATTCATTTTTGAGCAGGGAGAAACTAAGCTTCTTTTATAGATGAGGAAATGGAGGTCCAGAAATTAACTTGACCTGCCTAAGGTCACTCAGAGGATGTGACACAGGTTGGATTGTATCCCAGGGCTTCTACATCCAGAGAGCATTCTTTTTTATCAAACAATATTCTGTCCCTTTATCTTTCTTTTACAAATTGGGCAATCAAGGGAGAGAGCAGTTATACAACTTGCTCAAGATCACAGAGTCAATCATAAGTGTCAGAGACATACTTAGAATCAAAGTCTCTCAAATCCTATTCTAGGGCCTTTCCTCATTGCCATTATCTGTGCTTGTGATGTAGGCACAATTCTCCCCTCCTCCTCTCAACCATGATTGTCAGAAGAGCTCTCTCCACCTTCCTCCCAAGGTTTAAATATGAAGCATGATCCAAAGTCCAGGAAACATCTGCAAAGATTTTAGCCTATTATTCAAACAAAATCAAGTCAAGAACTCTTACCTTGGCAAACAGAGTCATAGTTAATGCAGCAGTCACTCTTGTCCTTGCAGTCATCCGTACAAGAGCAGTGACTTTTTGGTAGTCTTTTCTCACCACACCTGAATTTGCTGCAAGTCCATATATGCTCTGAACCAAAAGAAAAAAAAAAGTTAAATAAAATGTTTTCTGATTTAGATACAATGCAGTCACCAACATAAACACCCCTCTGGAGGTCAAATGCTGATGTCTCAGGTCTGACTTCCATTGACTGTATATACTTTAAGGTTAAGATTTATATAAACTCTGTTCTTACCTGCATACAATCACATAAAATTTTGAGCTTAGCTCTCGAGGGAATGAGTATCAAGATAACAAACTGAAAATATGCAACTACCGCTAGTTTAAAACAATTTCACATTTTAAAAACTAAGACATCCTCCCCTATTATAATGGGAAAAAAATCACAGCACCAATTCTCCTTTGCCTTACTGCCACAAAGATGTAGGTACTATGCCTCTGCCTTTGCCCAGCCCCGAAACGCCTGAATTTTCATCTGTACCATATTGAGTGTTGTGAAATTATATATTCATAAAACGCCACTTATTTGTTTCGGTTTTTGTTTTTTTTAAAGATTGATCTCTGAAATTTCATAGCTCATTTAAGCCACATTCTCCTAGTGATGCTATCTAGGTATAAATCATGGTACATCACAATCTCAGAAAAATCATAATTCTCAGTGACCACTAATATAGTGTTTTGAGGTTGCAAAGCCTTTTGCAAATATTATCTCATTTAATCCTCAAAACAACCCTAAGAGGTAGGTGCTATTATTTTTCCCATTTTACAGATGAGGAAAACGAGAGAAACAAAGGTTAAGTGACTTGCCCAGGATCACACAACTAGTAAATATCTGTGCTACATTTGAACTCAGGTCTTCCTGACTTCAGGTCCAGTGTTCTATTCACTATACTACCTAGCTGCATGCTGGGTCTAAGCAGGCTCCAGACCATTATTAATAAAACGTATATAATAATTGGCACAAAAAACATCTACAAGAATATGACTGACTGGAAAAGGAAGTGAACTGCTTACCCAATGTTATAATAGCTGGGAGAGAGACAATCTGTTATACTGGTACCCATAAAATATTGAATGTGAGAATGTGCATAGCTTGTGATCTGCTCAGGTGGAGAGAACACCCATGTCAATGCAATTATGGAGCCACTGAATGATTAAAGTATGAATCTGCAAAGTATGTAACTAATAACATTTTTGGTCAAAGATTAAGATTAGACAGATGCCCAAGACTTCATGCTTTAATAACCTTTAATAAGTCTATAATGACTAGAAACAGGATAACTAAAGAATTAATGCATCAGACAGCCCCTAAGAACCAAGCTCAAATGCAAAGTTCAGAGGAAGAAATTTATTTGACATGCACTAAAAAGAAACACATTCATACTTCTATCATGTCACTACTAAAAAAAATAGTATTAGAACATAAATGTTTTAAAGGTCATTTTTTTAAATAGCTAAATAAGTTGGAATTTAAAAATAAAATAAATTTCCTATGAAAAAGTGACCTATGTAGCCAAAAGCTGTGTCTACACATTCTTCTTAGATTAAAAAAAAAAAAAGTTAAGCTCCTGCCTTGGTCATACACAGAATATGATTGTGCCTTTCATCTTTTTATTTGAACTTATTTTTTACTGTAAACTTAGTCATCAAAAAAAAAATTATAATATACAAAAATAAGAAAAGAGGAATGTACAAGGAAATGAACTTTTGTTATGTAGTTTGTTTTTAGAGAAGTATGCTATATGTATACACAAATGTATATATAGATTTATATATAATTTTAATTCTAGTAGCAAAGCTACTTAATGTTCTTTTTTATACTTGTTTCTTCTGTGCATTTCTTTATTTAAATCTTATTTAATCAAATTTCTACTGATTCTGATCTTTTTTTTGTTTATCTGTCTCTACTTACTAACCTATTACTTTCTGCCAACTCCTCCCCAAGCTGAAGCCTTCCCTTACAACAAATATAGTTAGAATTCCTATTAGCTTGAATAATAAATCCTCTGAAGGAGTTACACATATTTGAATTTGCACCATTCAAAAGTTATAATTATGTTAAGTACAGTAATTGGTTCCAGACCAGTGGAAATATGTGGTATGAATTTAAATAATGTGAGTACTTCAGGGGATTCATTCTTCACATTAATTGGGACCTAGCTTGTATGTACATTCAAGGAAAACAAATCAACACATTGGCCATGTCTGAGAATCTATATCTCATCCTGAACCTCAAATCCACTGAGTCTCTGTCAAGCTGTGGAAGGTATTTCATCATTAGTCTTTTGCAGAAACAAATTCTCTCAAGATCTATGGTGACATATCTTTCATACTCAATTTTTTTTATTACTTCTCCTGGTTTCTACTCCCTTTCCATTTCCCCATAAATTTTATACCTGGTTCTATACATGTTTCCTGGTAATCTAGACAGCAGTTTCCAAGTTCAACACAGGCAACATCGCAGCGACAGTTCCCAAATGTCCTCTCGAAACAGCGACCTTTGCAACTTTTGACTGAAATATTAAACAAAGAGTTAGTTGCTGCTAGTAAATATATAACTTCAAACTGGACATCAACTTTTCAACCCAAATCATGAATTCACTGAGAAAGAGAAGGCTCAAATCTTAGTTTAGATTACATCCATAGTATCAGTAACCATGGTATCTTAATATGCCATACCATAAACAAAACCATATTTGATTCTATAATGCAATCATCTTTGCAAGGTTATATTATAACTTCTTGCTAACTAAAAGGAAGGAAAATTTACAGTAACAAAGTCTTTATAAATCTTTATTAAAATTCAGACTTACAAAATGAAGAAGAAAATTGAACAAGAGTTCTAAATAAAGCAGCAGTGCTGGAGGAAGGTTTCTGATAGCTGCATGGTCTGTCCTAGCTTGCATGAGGTTGTGGAGACTGCAACATTTGGACAAGGGCCAGGAAAGAAAGAGTTTGTCCTAGGGCCACATGTTTCATAGATTTAAGCAGGCCCGACTGGGCATAATTCTGGTCCTGCCTCTTTAACATGGTTAATATAAGACTTAAAAAAAACTAAACTAAACATAGAAGAGTTTTGAAAAAGTTTTAAGTCAATCAATTAGCATGTATTAAATTCCTTGCATGTGCTAGGTACTTTGCTAAGTGCTATAATTTGAAGTGCTATATCAGTTCAAGTGAGAGAGAAAATGTCAGCACCATAAAGATGAATAATCAAGTGGCTTGTGCTCACAATTCTCTCTTAAATTTCCAAGTGATTGGCAAAGAAATTTTCACTTTATTAGTTTTGGGATATATGGCAATTTAGGGTAGCTAGGTGGTACAATTCATAGAGTGCCTGGTCTGGAGTCAGGAAGACCTGAGTTCACATCTGGCCTTAGACACATACTAGCCGGGTGACTCTAGGCAAGTCACTTAACCATGTTTGCCTCAGTCTCCTCATCTGTAAAATGAGCTGGAGAAGGAAATGGCAAACCACTCCAGTATTTTGCCCAAGAAAACCTCAAATAGAGTCACAGAGTCAGTCATGACTGAGCAAGAACTACAGTGGAACCATTCACACACAAAAAAGTACAGTCTGAATGACTTCTAGTTTCTAAGACCAGAAACTTTCTTGACTCAAGAATTAGTTATAAATTTGATAAATTAGATATAAATTATCAAATAATGAGTCTATCATTAATCAAGTATTTTTAGAAGAGATTTGTATTATAAGTAATGTTCAAAAATAGTTTTGTTTTTTATAATTGATACTGAAATCAATGTGAATTTTCCATTCAAAAGCTACATACCTGTTCCTCACTTGTTAAAAAATAAAATTGTAAATGCTAATAAAGTATCTAATCTGAAGAAATTCCTAAAAGAAACATGAAAAGAGATTCCTGACAAAGAACATCCAGACACCATTCTAAATCCTACAATAATGGAAAAATTTAGCGAGAGAGAAAAATAGTTGCCTAATCAGTTGTCCCACTGCTAAAACTTCTAAAGGCTCCTAGGAAAACCACCTATTGTTCCTGAGAAAAAAAATATCTAAATTATTTGTCCAAGCTGAAAGGTGAAGATTATAATTTACTCAAATATTGGAGTTCTATGTATACATAATTACTTATGTAATTTTCCCACTGTGAATTCTGTCCCTCCTAACTTTAAAGAAACATAAGATAAGGGGTAGGGGCCCACTCTCCCCACCTTAACTAATATAATCACAGAAAATCTAGGATATAATTACAAACTGCAAACTAGGTGTTAAGGAATATTCCAACAACCTCACAGCAATGTATGAAAAAGTCCTTAATTAATGTGAAAGGATTATAGGGCTTTGGCTATGGATCTTTATCCATTGTATCCATTATAGACACAGACCATTATGACCTTTTCAGAAAATCAGTTCTACCTCTCAGACTAGGTATAAAAACAGCAAGTCAGTTCAGGAGTTGGCCAGTCCAGTGGTGGAAAATTCCAGGCTTAGGAGCTCTTTAGGGAGACTTATCCTTGTACCTGTACCAGAGGGCATCAGAGAGTGGGAGAGTGAATGTTGAAGAGAGGATGTTATTCTCTTCCCTGTACCCCACTGACCATGTCACTGGAGAAACTAGATTAGTAGGAGACAACGCATTTAGCCAGGAGCAGAGATGCACATAGAAGGCATAAGAAGAGACAGTTAGTTGCCCAAAACATCACTTCAAAGAGTGTGACCTTTCATGGTAAATATAAGTGCTGGATATGAACTCAAGAAAGGAGTAGATTCTAAAAACCCAACTAGCTGTGGGTCCATCAGCACAAATGACATATCCATAGTGAACAATGGAAGGACTTTATGAAGGGAAAAAGGATTTCTAGTATGAGGAACTGTGAGTTACTCTTTTGCCACAGCAATCTCTATTACTACTTTAATCATAATAACTTTATTATTTTTGAATAGTAATAAACCTATTGCTATTGCAATTTGAGCACTTTCTTCCCAAGGATGCTATGTATATTTGTGGGATATTGCATCCCAGACTTTTGAAGGGAAGCTTTTTGTACCAACTGTGCTTGCTAAGCCCTTTGATTAAAGGCCTTTGATGAGAGCTTATTGAGTCTGCTGCTAATTGTTCATGGGAAGCAGAACAGTTCGGGCATGCACTAAAACTGCAGCCTCACAGGATTATCTCTAAAACCTGAGAGGTAACAGTCACCCCTCAGAATTCAACCTAACAATGTGAGTGAAAGCTGAGGAAAGTAGCCTCAGAGAGGGTTTTACAATAGTAAAAAACTTTAACAAAAACAATAACAAAAAACTATACTTTAAGACTGCAACTCTTTGCAATGCCAGGATGCTGGAAGTCTCCAGAAATAATTATAGTTTATATTTATATAATGTTAACTCTTTACGTAGTACTGCACACGCATCATCAAATTGAATCCTCATGATGCCATAGAGGTTGGTAATGAAAATATTATTCCCATCTTGTACGAAATGAAACTGAGGCACAGAACAATTAAGTGACCTGCCCAAAGTCATACTGCTAACAAGAGGTAGATCCAGGAAAACAAGCCAAATTTTTCCATCTCAAGCCCATCAAATTTTTCAATATATTGTGCTGGCTCACAGAAGGTTCCATGACAGCAGAAGTCATCAAACTTCAACAAGTACATCCAGAGGATACGCAGACTAGCCACCATGATACTCCTGAGAGAAATTTGTTCTGAAACAATAATTTTGGGAGACCATTGGATTAAATGGAAGGCTAGGATCTCAAAGAATACTGCTGTTGGCACCTCTGTCAGCCATAGTTCTCACATAAATATTTTTTCTGCTCCCCACTTTAGGATCAAATGTTGACAAAAAAAAAAGGTTGGTATAAAAAAAAATAAAATCATGAAAGTACAGATATGGCTATTATTATATGGTGAAGAAAGTATAAGACAGGCTCCATAAATAAGGATAAATTAATTGCAAGAATTCTATAGACATTTGTATTAGAAAAATATCAATCAATATCTACTTTATAACCATATAACTACATGGTATTTTTATATACTATTATGATTACCTTCTCTGGAACAGCTTGGTTTCAATCCAAATATGCACCCAAGAATTGTTGTTAGCATGCAGACAGACAGTACCTGTTTAAAAAGAAAAGCCTATTTTATTTTTCCAAAACAATATTTTCATTTATTTAAATTTTTTTTCAACCAGCACTGGGATTTCATTAGTTGCATTCATTGAAGAACTGGTGGGGAAACTTCCTCTATTAACTCTTATCAGTAGTTATTCTGCAATTTGTATTCTCAGAGAGTAGCGCATATGTCTGAGAGATTAATTGGCCTTATCCAGGATTCTACAGTTAAAATCTGTCAGAGGTAGAACTTGATTCAAGTTTTCCTGTCACCAAAGGTGGCCCTGTTACCCACAATGCCATGTTGTCTCTCTTATAAGACCTAAATATCCCTTGTCACATCAGGTAGGTAACACTAATAAGTTTGCAAGTAATTAATAACCAACCAAAATCAATTTACTATATTGAAGGGAAATTGGAGACAGCATGACTAGCACCCTAATTACACTAAGATTTTTGAAGGCATTATAGATTTATGGACTTCGGAGAAGAGACTATTTTTTTTTTAATCTATTGCTAGCATTTGACAACCATAGTAGTCACTTAATAAGTGATATTTGATGGATATTATGTATCCATTTGATTTTCTTACATCCTTAAAAAAAAAAAAAGTAAGACAAAATAATAAATTTTAATAATGTAATAGAGTAGGGGCAGCTAGGTGGCGCAGTGGATAGAGCACTGGCCCTGAAGTCAGGAGGACCTGAGTTCAAATCTGGCCTCAGACCAAACACTTGACACTTACTAGCTGTGTGACCCTGGGCAAGTCACTTAACCCCAATTGCCTAAAAAAATAATAATAATAATGTAATAGAGTACTAAACTTAAAGCCATGAAACCTGAATCCTAGTTCAATCTCTGCTACTATCTACGTTACTTATCATGGACAAGTTGCTATTCTTTTCTGGGCCCCATCTTCTCACTAAAATAAGGAAATTAAACTTGGAGCTTTAACTATAAATTTTGGTATCAGGACAGGATGAGTAAAATGTGCCTTAAATCAACTTCATATTTCATAATGTAAAAATAATTCAACAATAATTAAGACAAAATCCTTTGAGGGGAAAGGGGGAACTCATCAATCTAGTGATTTCTAGTTGTTAAACATTGGCATATTAACAAATTTTTGCAAACTTTTTATTTTGTGCTCTGGACAAAAATCCTAGTTACCCCTCCCTAGTTTCCTCCAACTTAACTAAAGAATCACCAAGATTCCTTCCAACTTTAAAGTTGTATGACTTCTTTTCTACCACTATACCTCAATATTACTTGATCAAATTATCCCATCTATATTATATTATTCAAATAAATATATTATTCAAATTCACAAAACTTCCTAGAATAAAAATATTACTGGAAATTTTTGAGGAAAGGAATGGCAATGGGATTATGGCAAAAAAAATAAAATAAATACTTATATCCTTTATTATTGTCTAATAGAATGCTATATTTTTATCTCCCAGAAATGTCAATTTGCAACAATTAGCCTTTATCTTACCATTAATTACCAGTCTAGGAATTAGAGTCTTATTCATGTTCTCAGATTGAGTGTAGCTTAAGTATTTTAAATGCATATTTGGGGGAGGGGGGGACAAAAGTCAAATTGCTACAGAGACAATGTGTTGTAAGAATAAAGTAAACACCATTTCTGTACTTGAATTTCCTTATCCATAAAATAAGGGGGTTGGACTAGATATAGCTAAGGTTTCTCCAGTTCTAATATTCTATGACTCAGTAACTATTTATCCTCAATATCAATGTTTTAAAATGCAAATATAGACATGTCCTAGATTTCTATGATTCTGTGCCTCTTTTTAGTGAACAAAGGAATCGAAACAATTACAGATAAACACTGAGGTTTTGTAATCTGTATTAGAGAGTCTGGAAGAAGACATTTCACTACCACACTGTTAATGAACATGTAAATAGTCTGTTGATGGATCTGTAAATGGTCCAACCCATTCTTGAAACAATCTGGAATGTTTTAAGAAAAGTCTTTCAACTGTTCATACACTCTGACCCAGTGTTCCCTAGACTGAGCATATTCCCCTGGGAGGTCAAAAACAAAAAAAAGAACTCTAATGTGTACCAAAAAGTTCTTAGCATTAGGGGCAGCGAGGTGGCACAGTGAATAGAATACCTGCCCTAAAGTCAAGAGGACCTGAGTTCAAGTCTGGCCTCAGACACGTACTAGCTGTGTGACCCTGGGCAAGTCACTTAACCCCAATTGCCTAAAAAAAAAAGAACTCAGCAACATTTTTTGTGGCAGCAGATAAAGTGGGCACTCATCAGTTAGAGAATCCTGAGCAAGGTATGGTATATTAATATAATGAAATTATATTATGATATATATGATATATATATGTGAAATTATTAATATAATGGAATTGTATTAATATATTAATACAATAGAATATTGCTACATTATAAAAATCAGAGAAAGATGGGAAGAGTTTTACAAATTGATGCAAACTAAAGTAAGCAGTATCAGGAGAAAAATATACTCAATAGCTACAATAACATGAAGAAAAATAACACTAAAAAGGCAGCCTGATATATATTAAATACAATGACCAGTCTTAGTATCAAACAGTAGATTACAAAATGTATTTCTCTCTAATTTGAGAGAGTAAAGCAAAACATAGTGGTGTAATGAAAAATATGCTGTCAGTTGTAATTATTTTGCTCATCAGTTTGCTTTTGTTTTAAGAGAGCAGTGTGTTAGTAAACAAACGATTTGTAAAATGATAAAGTACATCAATAAAACTTTAAAAATAACCCAAATAACAAGACTTCTAAAATGATAGCCATTTGTAAAATGGGGGTAATAATAGGGCCTACTTCTCAGAGTTACTATGAAAATCAAATAAAATAGTATTTGTTTAGTGTATTGGAAAACATAAAGGAATACATACGTGACAGCTATTGTTACTATTACTGATTTCATTTTATTTATTATCCCCTCAAAGCAATCAAAAAGATATGAGAACTTATCTGAAGTTTTCTGCACTAAAATCTTACTCCAATAACCCATAGTAAAGCAAGGATGTGTGTAGTATGTAGTATGTAGGATGGCACAATATCTTGAAAGCTATACCAATCAGTCAATAAGCATTTATTAAGCATCTACTAAATGTCAAATAATGGGAATATAAAGATGAAGGTGAATCAGTCCCTGACCTCAAATAGTTGACATTCTGTGAGGAGAAGAGTACAACATATACATATATGGATATATACCAATTAGATATAAGGTGACTACAGCTTGGGGAGATCAGGAAAGGCTTCATATAGGGCTTGAATTGAGCTTTGAAGGAAGATAGGAAATCTGAGATACTGTAACAATTAAAATTAAGGTAAACTGAAGCACAAAGTATCAAGCATGATCAATTTAGTAAAGCATAAATTTACCAATAAATAGGATCTCAGCTTCCCCAGCAAAGGTAAGACCACAAATGAAGGGAACAGCTCTCTTTTATAGTTTTGGGAAATATAGAAAATAGAAAGGCTAGCATCGTAGATGGAAGAAAATATGATTGGAAGGAAATTGAGAATGAGGGCTAGCAACAATTCCTTCTTTCTTTCCTGTAACTAAGAAATGTTCATTGCTTGAGTCCAACTGCCATCTGCAAGGACAGAGATAGCAAACCACACTTCTTTGGATAGCAAACCAGAATTCTGTGGTTAACAAACCAGACATCCTTGAAGGATAGCTTGGTGGTGTAAAGATACTAGATGAGACTCCCTGGTGTCCATCTACATCCTTCGAGTACAACAGATTTCCTTGACACAAGAATAGAACAATGATTAACAAGGCAACTGGATTTCTAAATTTAATTCATTAAAGACTAAGTTACAATACAAAAATCAATTCACAGTAAATAGGATCAATTAAAAAGACACAGAATCAATCTGATTACTTCAATTCCCCCCTTTGCATGCCTTTCATAGATCATTTATCTATAGGCTAATGCTATAAAATTTTTAACAGTCATTATTAATAGTATATACTGACAGCAGTTTTTCTGTTGCAATTTTAGAACATGCTTAAACATAGCAACTAATGCAAAGTCTAAAAAGGATTATAAGGTAGAGGGCAATAAGTGTCCATTACCAAGGGTAGGTTTACTGGCCATTACCCTGCAGCCAAGTGAACCAAGAGAAGGGATTCCACCAGGAATCCTGAAGGAGGAGTTAGGTTTTATGTAGGCTTGTCACAATTTCTACTGACCAGAGAACAACAAAATAGATTAATCAGGATAGAGCACCGGCCCTGAAGTCAGGAGGACCTGAGTTCAAATCCGGCCTCAGACCAAGCACTTGACACTTACTAGCTGTGTGATCCTGGGCAAGTCACTTAACCCTAATTGCCTAACCCTCTCCCCCAAAAAAATTGATTAATCATAGCACAAGTCATGGTAAAAATATCTAAAACCATAGACTAATTTTAGAGGGGAGATTTACATATCACCAAAGTAACCAAAAAAAAAAAAACTCAACAAACATAGATACTGTGAAACAAAAAAGCCAAAGTGGTACAGTAATGATCATCAATATTAATTAACATCAGGTCTCTTTATAACCCAATAATTCATTCCCAATGTCCATTTAATAAGCACATTTCATCTTGGATCCCAGATATCCCACATAGTATTCTGGTCCCTAGATACATTTCGTCTTGGATGTTTGAGAATACACCTCATTCTCAGGGAAGGCCTAAAAGGTGCTCCTCTTCAATAGATTTATTTCTCTGGTTCCAAGTTACTTACAGAGATTCCTAACTCTTCTAAAAATCTGTCAGTTATAAGACTCAATACAATTTAGTACAGCCTCCTAAATCTGGTTTTCCAATAACTAGTTCATAAGGTGAAAACTAGTTCAAGCCTTGTGGTTCTGATCTTATTAACAATAGAGCTATAAGAGGAATATCAAATTAGGATGAGTTCATTTGAAACCAGAGAATTTAAGTTTTTACATGCCACTTGCTCTTTCTTCCTTTGCCTAAATCCTCTGTCTGATATAAACACTGACAACAACAGGCTGAAGGAAGAATCTTAAAAAGAAATTTATGAGATCTCATTTATAAAATAGGTCCTTTTTTCTTAAAATTATCAGATAGATATTTCAAATAGGAAAATAATTTGACCCTTTTCACAATTATCAATGCAATTTTACATATAAAATCTTAATCCAATTTTAAAATTTATCACATTAGAAACATTTGTAAGCCAGTTACATACATTTATATATACTAGTTCTTTGAGAGAACATTCTAATCTTGTTGCTTTCTCAAAGTTTGCTACTCCATTTAATTTTAACAAATTTAAAGTATGAAAAACCTTTATATCTCAGCTTAATTTCCCCCTTAAGAGGATTTCATCCCCAACAACATCCAAAAGAATGAGACATTTTAGGGACCTAATCTTATGTATGAATATAAAACTATTAACAGGTAGATGACAAGCCCAAGAATTCATTAACTTAATTATACAGAATAGGGAATTGACTACAAATGCAGGATAAAAATAGTAAGACCTTTCATAATTGTATCCTATTATAATTAACTGAGAGTTGCTGGGGTATTGCAACAACACAAGTCAGATATTCAAAAATTACAGTTTTACCTGCTGAAAAGATAATTTTACTATGAAAGGAAGAAGCAGGGATATGATTGTAAGAACATCAAAACTGGTCCTCCAGGTCTAAGCCTAAGAGCATATAATGACAAAACATAGGTAGAATAGAATAAAGTATCCTTAATTCCATTTGATTTCAGGTAGGAGTTGTTTTTATTATTTGGCATAGACAACCATTTAGCAAAGTTCCACCTTATCCACAGGGTATCATATCCAGGCCCAGGATTAATCCCATGGGAAACATTCCTGTTCAGAAAGGAAATAACACAATGGGGAAACCAAGTCCAAAGAATCCTTAGTCCCCTCATGAGGTCATCCCCTCAACTTTTCCCAAGCTCAGACATTCACATGTAGTAGTTTTCAGATTGCTATCCCTTTGAGCAGGTAGTGGCATTTCCCTTGAATGACGGATTACTGATAATGATAATTCAGACAATTATACCTGAATTCAAAACTCAAAACAATATCAGATTACAATCCCACAAGATTTCACCTCAAATAGCAAAGTTAACAATAAAAAAGTTACTAAGCCTTCCCCTCCCAAAAAAAAATTATTCAATATTATTTTCTTCTTCCTTTTCCCAGACAAGTAATTATTTCTCTTTCTCTTTTAAAGTATGCCCAATTAAATATTTGACAATAGCCTCTAATAACTTCTAATTAATAATTTCACATTATCTGGTAAGTGGCGCTCCAGACCTGGAGTCAGTGAAGACCTAAGTTCAAATCTGGCCTCAGACACTTACTAGTTGCATGACCCTAGGCAAGTCACTTAACCCTATTTGTTTCAGTGTCCTCATCTGTAAAATAAGCTGAAGGAAATGACAAACAACTTCAGTATCTTTGCCAAGAAAACCCCAAATGGGGTCACAAATAGTTGGACACAACTGAAATGACTGAACAACAATCCAAATTAAAAGGAGTTAAATTCTCCAATTACACAATTTTATCATCCTTCTAATAGCATTTCTTATACAATGGTTTTCCAGAATTTATAATATAAGAAAATTTAGAAACACATTAACATTCACAATATCATGGTGTTCTGGGTTTTTTTTGCTCTGAGAGGACAATTTTATTTATTTTTAGTTTTCAACATTTACATCCACAAGATTTTGAGTTTCAAATTTTCTCCTCATCTAATCCCTCCCCCAACCCCAGACAGTGTGCATTCTGAATACCCTTTCCCCTAATATGCCCTCCCTTCTGTCTCCCTCCCTCCCCCTTATCCCCTTCCTCTTCTATTTTCCTGAAGGGCAGCACAGAGTTCTATACCCCGTTACCTGTATATCTTATTTCCCAGGTGCGTGTGAAAACAATTTTTTAACATTTGTTTTTAAAACTTGGGGTTCTACAGTCTCTCCCTTCCTCCCTCCCCACCCACCCTCATTGAGAAGGCAAGCAACTTGATACAGGTTATACTTGTGTAGTCATGCAAAACACTTCCATAGTAGTCATGCTGTGGAAAACTAACTATATTTCCCTTCATCCTATCCTGCCCCCCCATTTATTCTATTCTTTCTTTTGACCCTGTCCCTCCTCAGAAGTGTTTGCTTCTGATTACCTCCTCCCCCAGTCTGCCCTCCCCTCTATCATTCCCCCCGACTCTCTTATCCCCTTCCTCCCTATTTTCCTGTAGGGTAAGATAGCTTTCCATACCCAATTGAGTGTGTATGTTATTACCTCCTTAAGCCAAATCCTATGAGAATAAGATTCATTCATTCCCTGTCACCATCTCTCACTTCCCCTCCACTGTAAAAGCCTTTTCTTGTTCTGTTTTATGTGAGATAATTTACCCCATTCTACCTCTCTTTCTCCTTCTCCCAGTATAATCCTCTTTCATCCCTTAATTTTATTCTCCAGATATCACCCCTTTACTATCACCCTGTACTATCTATCTATCTATCTATCTATCTATATACATACATATAATTTTTTTCCCTTCGACTACCCTACTACTGACAAAGGTCTCATGAGTTACAAATATCATCTTTCCATGCAGGAATGTAAACAGTTCAACCTTATGATTTCTCTTTCCTGTTTACCTCTTCATGCTTCTCTTGAGTCTTGTATTTGAAAGTAAAATTTTCTATTCACTCCGGTCTTTTCATCAAGCATGCTTGAAAGTCCTCTATTTAACTCAATATCCATTTTTTCCCTTGAAGGATTATACTCAGTTTTGCTGGGTAGGTGATTCTTGGTTGTAATCCTATCTCCTTTGACCTCCAGAATATTATATCCCAAGCCCTCAGGTCCTTTAATGTAGAAACTGCTAAATCTTGCGTTACCCTGATTGTGTTTCCACAATACTTGAATTGTTTCTTTCTGGCTATGTGCAATATTTTCTCCTTCACCTGGGAACTCTGGAATTTCATTGCAATATTCCTAGGAGTTTTCCTTTGGCAATCTCTTTCAGGAGGTTATTGGTGGATTCTTTCAATTTCTATTTTACCCTTTAGTTGTTCTAGAATATAAGGGCAGTTTTCCTTGATAATTTTTTGAAAGATGACGTGTAGGCTCTTTTTTTTGATTATGGTTTTCAGATAGTCCAATAATTTTAAAATTATCTCTCCTGGATTTTCCAGGTTAGTTATTTTTCCAATGAGATATTTCACATTGTCTTCTATTTTTTCATTCTTTTGGTTTTGTTTTACAATGTCTTGATTTCTCATAAAATCACTAGCTTCCATTTGCTCCATTCTAATTTTTAAGGAAGTATTTTCTTCAGTGAGCTTTTGGAATTTCTTTTCCATTTGACCAATTCTGCTTTTTAAGGCATTCTTCTCCTTATTGACTTTTTGGACCTCTTTTGCCATTTGGGTTAGGCTATTTTTTTAAGGTGTTATTTTCTTCAATTTTTTTTTAGTCTCCTTTAGCAAGTTGTTGACTTGTTTTTCATAATTTTCTTGCATCACTCTCATTTCTCTTCCCAGTTTTTCCTCTGCTGCTCTTACTTGCTTCTCAAAACGCTTTCTGAGCTCTTCCATGACCTGGAACTGATTCATATTTTTCTTAGAGGCTTTGGATGTAGGAGCTTTGACTTTATTGTCTTCTTCTGGTTGTCTGTTTTGATCTTCTTTGTCACCAAAGAAAGATTCTATGGTCTGACTTTTTTTGGGTGGTTTGCACATGTTCCCAGCCAATTACTTGAGTTTTAAACTCTTTGTTAAGGTAGGGGTCTGCTTCCAGTATGGAGAATGTACTGTCCCAAGCTTTGGGGGTTTTGTGCAGCTGTTTTCAGAGATACTTCTAGGGACCTGTAAATTTTCAGTTCTTCCAAGGTGGTATAAGGGGTGAGGTATTTACCCCTTTCCTGACTTGTGCTCCAGTCTATGAGTGACCACAAGCACTCTTTTCTGCCTTGGAACTGTGAGGAGAATTCCCTCTCCACTCCACTAGGAGCTCCACCTCACCAGCACTCCTCCTTGCCCCAAGACTGCCACCCAGAACTGTGACCTGTATCCAAGGACATGCAAAGCAAGAGATTCCTGCCTCGGCACTAGTAAAGAGATCCATGCAATCCCCCTTTTGATCAGCCACTCAGTTCCCCCTCAGTCTATGGTGTGGAAGCTCTGGAAGCAGCCGCTGTCCCAGCTGAACAGGGGACTGGGGCTGGGACTGAGCCTCTCTCTCACTATGGTCACAGACTTTTCCTACTGACCTTCTAGGTTGTCTTTGGCATTTGTAGAAGTCTGGAAACTGCCACAGCTGCCAGTGATTCAGTCCTCAGAGGCCTGCTCCAGGTTCACTGAGAACTCTTTTGCCTACACACCCACACTGAACTGTATTTCTCTTCCAGCCCAGCATGATAGACCTTTCTAATCAGTCATCCAGGTTGTCTTGGGCTGTTTTGCTCTGTCTTTTTGTGGGTTCTGCTGCTCTAGAATTTGTTTAGAGCCATTTTTACAGGTATTTGGAGGAGTTTGGGGGAGAGCTCAAGCAAGTCACTGCTTTCACTCCATCATCTTGGTTCCCCACAATATCATGAATTTAAAACATGAAACTAAACCTATTATTTATCAGATAACTTCAACTCAGTAGAATGCATTTCCAAGTTATCTTACATAGAAAACTATTCTTTTTATCACCTTTGGCATTGTACACTAATCATATCTAAAACTCAGTACAGTTATCCAGTATGAAGCAATTGCATTCAATCAAAGAAATAATAATAATTAACACTTACCTAGATAGTGCCTACCAAATGCCAAGTCTTGTGTTAACAACTTCAATCATGTAATTCTCTCAACAACCCTGGGAAGTAACTACTATTTTTATACCCTTTACAAGAGTAGTAAACTAAGTTAAACAAAGATGACGTTACTTACCTAAAATCACATTGCCAACAAATTTACAGAGACCAGATTTCTAACCTATATTTTCTTCAATCCATGCTCTTTCAGCATTTTGCTTTAATGCCAAACCACATTATGATTTAGTTTCAGGACAAACCTTTACCACATCAAATCTGGATTTGCAATCACAAAATCAAAATTTCAAATTTCCCAGGAGCCATGTATTTACAGTACTTCACATTATAAGGCTCTCTACTTCCAGGTAGTCACTGCCAAAGGTTTAAAGTGGAACTTTTGTATTCTCACCCCCCTTTTTGGGGACCATGAGGATTTTAATAACTCAAATATACTCATCTAATGGTCTTCCAAGGGTGAATCTTAGTATAGTATTTTCCAATAAGTCCATGTTGCAAATATATTACTATAATGTCCATGTCATAAAAAATAACCACATAGTATTTCTCATATACTTCTTATTAAGTACTTTTTGGTGACTTATTTCTAATTTACTCAAACAATTAAATTTTGTTATATTATTTACAGAAGTAACACAAAGTATTTTTCCTAATTAAATTTCACATATATTGCTGCCTTAAATGAGGTTCTCTTTTCATGAGCAAGAAACAAGACAGTTCTTAAAATTCAAATTGAAACTTGCTTTGAAATTTAGCTCCAACTGACTTCCTTTTCTTTAACAGATAGCTATGTGATGTTGAGTAGGTCTCAGGGACATAACCCTCCTGGCAAACAGGGTGGGGATATTGGTTCAGATTTTCCTAGCTAAGGCAATGCTCCTAAACACATTTTACCCTTCTCATGCCAGTTAGGGCCGAAAATATAGAGATATCCCTTTAATTCTCAGCAGGGTTTGATTAGCAAAAGCAGAATTAATAATTTCTGTATCACATGATTTGAGGGAATCTACCCCTATCCCACCTAATGCTTCTACATAATCTCTTATTAAAATGGGTGGGGGTCCCATTTTCTTCTTGACAAGCTGTTCAAAATCTACCCTAAGTAATATCCAGTGTATAATATATTTTATAGCAAAATTTCTAATGGCAAGACATACACCAATTTGAAAATTTCTTTATAAATTGATTTGAACTTAACTTTAATTTGTAAAGCTCCAATGTGTCTAGTTAGATACACCATTATAATAAATTTATTTTACTTTTTAGTTTTTCCCTGATTAACACAAACTTTCTCTTTTTCATGAATCAAGAAAGACTTAACAATTAAGTACTTAAGTGCCACAGCTATTCAAACTGCCACCTACAACCTATTTTTTCTCTTCATTTTAGAATTTCACTGACATGACTTTCAAACTAGCTTTGATTCCCTTTTCTCTAATCAGTGAAATTACCTTCCCTACACTAAAACAACAAATCTGTCACTTTCCAGAGGAAGAGTCATGAAAAGTTTATGTAACATTCACAGTTAATTTCTTAATTTCCTTAAAACAAATTCTGAAGAATGTTAACCCTAAACTCACTAGAATATTTCAGCATTTATAAAAATATTTGAGCCACAATTTGGAAATTCACAGTAGAGAACTTATGCTTTAGTCACAGACTAAGTTTCTGATTAGTTTACATTGTTATAACATTATATAGTCTATGGTAAAAGATTCCCTTTTATCTGTCTTTCTCTCTGCACTCCCAAAACTTGGCCAGAGCTTAGAAATATAGAGAGAAAGGATGACTGTCTTTCTGAAGACTTAGTAAACTCCTCAGAAAGTTCATATTCTTTTTCCCAGGAAAAAATAGTTCATAAGACACACAGAGGCACAGAGAAGCATTTGCAGGTAAATGCCCTTTGCACAAGTTGCTAAAACCAACCTCAGTGAGAAGAGAGATTGCCTCCACAAGACAGACACAAAGACAATAAGCATCAGTGTCAAAGATTCTTTAAAAAAAAAAGTATGCACAGGTGAAAAGAACCTTCTCAGTCAAATGTAGAACCCTTAGAGGTTCTGATATATCTTAGACTAATTTGGGTAAGGGTATTCCTGGGTGATGACTAGAGAGACTTCCTTTATCATTCAACCTAATTTTTTTGAGCTCTATTTTTAGTTATCCTCTTTTGGTTTGGAAGAATACACTTGCCAACTATGGTTATTTGTGACTGCCCACTGTGCCACTGACCAATAATGATTATTTGCAACATGGTGCTTCCCTGACCCCTTTTGAATGGGAAGTGTCACTCTTCCTACTTTCCAATTGTACTGAGAGGCTCAGGACAACCTCTCTCTCCTGCTAATGGCAATAAGTAGCCTGGGACTTAATTTATGGCTTCCTTAAAGGGCCACCACTGATGCAAGTCTTTTGATCACTCTTCAGCTTGTGCTGGGAGTTTTCTTTGAAGAAAAGAAAATTTCTTTAAGGGACCTGTACCTTAAGAGAATTTCATGGATTTTCTATTACCAATCATTACCAATCAGTCACACTTAAACACAGACAGGACACCAAGACAAACACAGATGCAGCTTCCCCAACAGTATAAGGGCTTACCTTGGCTTGGAAAGTCTTGGACAAGGTGGAGAGTCAGATCTCCAATGCAAGCCTTTGCAGACAAATCCCCCCACCTCCCCCCACCCCCCAGTGAAAATGTCACTAAGTGCTCTAAGGGGGGGAGGGGCAGAGAGGTTACTCCAAGGACAAGCTACCACCCCCAATCCCTTCATGGTTGCCAAACTGTAACAGTTAAAATTAAGATAGATTGAGGCACAAAGTACCAAGCATGATCCATTTAGTAAAGTATAAATTTACCAATAAAAAGGATTTCTGCTTCCCCAGCAAAGCTAAAATTCCAAATGAGGGGGATAGCTCTCTTTTATAGTTTAGGGAAGTACAGAAGATAGTAAAACTAGCATCATAGATGGAAGAAAATATGTTTGGATGGAAATTGGGAATGAGGGCTAACAACTCCTTCCTTCTCTCCTGGGACTAAGAAATATTCATTGTTTGCGTCCAATTGCATCTGCAAGGACCAAGATAGCAAACTAGACTTCTTTGAATAACAAACCAGACTTCCTTGAATAACAATTTAGTGGTATAAAGATATTACACCATACTCCCCGGTGTCTACCTGTATCCTTCAAGTGTAACAGATTTCCCTGGTACAAGAATAGAACAGTGATTAACAAGAGAACTGGACTTCTAAACTTCACATTACAGGCCAACTAAATATCTGAATTAAGTTCAGAGTCAAAGAATCATGACTTAAACAGTTACAGGGCAAAATCAATTAACTATAAATAAGATCAATTTTAAAAGACACAGAATCAATCTGATTATTTCAATGTATAAATGAAAAGGGAATATATTTCAAGCATAGGAAACACCCAGTGCAGAGACCCAAAGACAGGAGATAGAATCTCACATATGAGAAACAGTAAGTGATCCAGTTTACTGAGCCACTGAGCAAATGAAGTGACATGCTGTGTAACAAGACTGGAAAAGTAGGGACCAGGTTGTATTGGGTTTTAAATATCAAAAGAGGCAGCAAGGTGATGCAGTAGACAGAGGGTAGGTCATAGAGTGAGGAAGACCTGAGTTTGGCTTTAGACTCTTACTAGCTGTGTTACCCCGAGCAAGCCACTCTGTACCTCAGTTTCTACATTTGTAAAGTGAGGATAATAATAGCTCTTACCTCCTAGGATTGTCATGAGGATAAAATGAGATACTTGTAAAAAAGTGCTTTCCAAATCTAAAGCACTATACAAATGTTAGTTGTTGTTGTAACTAGTATGATTACTGCATTTGTTACTGGGGAAGGAAATGGCAAGTCACTCCAGTATCTTTGCCAAGAAAATCCCAAGTGGAATTATTGAGAGTTGGACACAACTGAAATAAATGAACAACAACAAAAACATTTATTGGGGGGGGGGGGGGGCATTAGGGAGTTAAAACCTTGGCCAGCATTGTCTACCAAGATGGAAAGTCTTTGAGAAGACGCCAAAAATTATATATTATTTCTTTCATCCTTGGACTATCCTAGTTAAGTATTGGAGATCTCAAGTTCCTCCCCACCCCCACCCCAAAAAAGAACCAAGAACTTTTGAACACATGTTCACAAATTTGGGGATTGAAAACTCTTTCCAGGTTTCAAACTGTTTCAATTGTTGTTTGACATTGTCTTAGTTGAAAATTTAAGTCTAATTCTCACAAGATTATGAATTGGATTGTGTTTTCGTTTCCTTTCAGAAAAGTCTGATCAGCAAAGTCAAAGACTCACCTATTTAAAAAAGATCAAATAAATCTCATAGGTAATATATAATGTGACATCTTGACAGTCTAATTGAAATTATGCTAATGAGAATAATATTTTGTCTTGGAATGCATCAAACTCAAATGATATCAGCAAAACCAACATCATTGTACTTTTTCTCTACTTTAACCAATCAAACACTTATTAATCACCTACTCTATATGAGACACTGTGCTAGGCACCAAAAAAAATATATTTGGAACTTCCTGTCTATTTGTCTAAATGGTCTCTTAAGTGTCCATTCATTTCTAAAGAATTAATAGAACAAAAATTAAAAGTTAGAAAGAATTTCTCTACAATTACTTTGTAGAAAATCTGAAGTTCTTGGTCCCAAAAATATTATGATACTATATCAAGTAAAGCTTACCTCATCAACTCATTTCTTGTTAGTGTTGCTAAAATAGGCTTGTAAACTGTGAAAGTCACATACTTCTAAGTTTGGCATTTTAGCCTTCTATGTTCTGACCAGAATCAAACTTTCCAGTTTGCTTCAATAAATACATTTATCCTGAGCTTCACACACAGAAAGCAACTAGCTGTTTCCCAAATATGCCCTATAGTTTCCAACCTTCGCCCCCTTGCACATGCTTCTGTTTCAGCCTAGAATGCTCTCCCGGATCATAAGTACCTACTAAATTATTGCAGCTCTGAATCAAATTAATTTCTTTTTCTTCTAAATACACATAGGATTGTATGTACATGTGTGTATGTATATGCACACGAGCACACACCCACACCAAAGACAAGATAAGAATACAGATCTTCATTATATCATGTTATCTCCTGTGACATGTTTAAGTAGAGAGTATGAATCAATCCAGTAACAAATATTTATAAAGCACCTATTATGTGCCAGGCATTATGCTAGATTCTGGGAATAAATACAAAAGAGGATATGACATATTTAGATAGATAGAAAATAGATAAGAAATTATTTGGCGACAAGAGTACTACTATCTAGGGAGGTCAGGAAAATTTTCATATTGAAAATGGTGCTGGAATTGAACTTTGAAGCAAACTCAGGATTCTAAGAGACAAGGGTCAGGAAGAAGTCAATCTCAGTCCAATTATCCTTATAATCAGTATGATGAAAATCACTATTTGTAACCTGAGAATTCAGATTTCATTCATGATATTATTACCTCTAGCAGATATCTGCAAACAAATTAAGAAATTAAGCTAGTGAGTTTAGTGCTAATGTCTGTGCCAAATGATAAGAGTGGAAAAGAGTCATGGGAAAAGGTTAAGACTTAAGCAAAGTTAACCTACCACTTTAGCTGGATAAATTCTCACGTTGCATACAACTTGGCCTCCTTTCCTAAAGGGCACATGAATCCATGGAAGTAGACACAATCATACTAATCCTTCTAAATACAACAATTCCTTTTGCCACAAAAGGAATAGGTTATAGAAAATTAGGTCAGTGGAATGAAAGGACTAATGATGTGTCCTGCTAACCTGGAAAGATTTCAAATACAAGCCTAGGGAGGAACAGTCTGTCTGCTGTCCAATAACCAGCCACACTAAGTTCACTAGAGTGACTCAATATTTCTTCACCGGCACCTATAAAAGACTATCCCCTGAGTTACAGAGGGGGTTGAAACCTGAATTGGTGAAACAAGTACTTACACTAACAAAATTATAGTATAAGCAATCACCATAAAGGTTAGATGTCAGTAAATTTACAGAAAAAGTAAATTAATGTTGAAAAATTTGCAAGCATTACAAAGGACAAAGTTCAATACTAAGTAGGACTATCTACAAAATACACACCATAGGTATTACAAATAAATGTCTGTACTCTAATACATTAATTACTATTTTTCTAATTACATGTAAAAATAATTTTAATATTCATTTTTTTAAATTTTGAATTCCAAAATTTCTCTCAAACAATTTTATATAGGTTATACACATGCAGTCATGCAAAATATATTTCCACATAAGTCATGTAGTGAAAGAAAACACAGACCAAAAAGAAAAGAAAAAAACATGGAAAAAAAAGAAAGTAAAAAATAGTAAGTTTTGATCTGCATTCAGATTCCACTAGTTCTTTCTCTAGAGGTGGATGACATTTTTCATCATGAGTCCTTTGGAATTGTCTTGGATCTTTGTATTTCTGAGAATAACTAAGTCATTCACATTGATCATAGTACAATATTACTGTTACTGTGTACTCTAATTTATAATATTATTTTCTTTTTCATTTCTAGTATTTCACCTAATCTAAAGAAAAAGTACCCATACAAAAACTGATATTTAAAGAAAACCTAATATTAATGGTAAACCTAATATAACGTTATAGATTATATGAATTAAGAGACAATAAAAATAGTCATCATTTATAAAACCCTTTAAAGTTTGCAAAGCACTTTACATATATTATCTTATTTGATCCTCACAACTCTGTGAGGTAGGTTTTATTATTATCCCCATTTTATAGACAAAGAATCTGAGGCTAAGGGAAGTTAAGCAACCTGCCCAGGGTCACAAATCTAGCTAGTATCTGAGGTAGGATTTGAATGCAAGTGTTTCTACTCCAAATACAGTGCTCTACCCACTGTACTACCTGCAGCAGCTATTGGTAGGGGAAGGAGAAGAAGGGGGAGAAATCATCAAAGTGTCAGTTGATCACTTTGGAACTATATCAGCTCTCTAATAGAGTTCCTAGTGTGGCCATCCTACTAAAACTACCTTAATCAGTCAATAAACATTTGTTAAATGTCTGTTCTATGCTAGGTACTATGCTAAGCATCACTACTCTCTGAACTATTGAAATTGTTTAATAGATCTTCCTACCTTCATTCTCTTCTTTCTTCAAATCAGCCTTCACACTCTTATCTTCCTTTCACAGACCTTGACCTCATAATTCTACAATGACTCCCTGTTGCCAAAGAACCAAAATTCAAACTCTTTCCTCTGGCATTTAGGGCTCTACACAAAAATAGTATAGCCCTATCTAGGTGCATTTGCTCAGCACAGTTTCCTGGCTTTACATGTGCTCAAACTATTCCAATTAGGATTTTAAATTGTATTATAGGGTATTTGCAAAGAAATATTGTTAGTTATACAAATATTGACTTAGCTAAAAATTAACAAATGTTACTCATGGCATTGGATTTCATCCTACTTATAATTTAAAAACTATTCCCTTGAGAGGAACTAGCTAAAGGAAGAAACCAGATGATGCAATAAATTCCATTTTTTTTTGCTCATGAGTTTTAATTATATGTGAATGATATGCAATAAAATCACTTTGAGGCATTTTGTTTAGTGAAAAAGAAATTTGTCTATCCTGATACGGCCAGAATTATAAAAGAGGCAAGTAAATTCTAAGAAAAGGCCTAAGAAAAGTTCTAGTGATTTTGCCCCTGTCCTTGATAGACAGATACCATTCATTCCCAAACTGCCACAATGGGCAAAAATAAGAAACAGTAACCAGATAACTGAAATTCTATTCCCACTTATTTGTGACTCCCAAGGACCCAAATATGAAGATATTAGTAAAGAAGAGTTAAGAACTAGACCTGTGATTTTTTGATAGAAGGAATTCCCACAGAATTCCCACACTCCCTCTACCTATAAAGGTCAGCACTTTCTTTGAAACTACATTTAAAGAACACTGAAAGGGTTAAGGGGTTATGTCCAGGGTCACACAGCCAGGATGTGTCAGAGGAAAGACTAGAACTTGGGTCTTGTTGGCTCCAATGAATATTATCCTCACCACTCTACCCTTAATGTCCCTATGGCAATTCAGTAAATACAGAGGATTTGGTATTAAGTATATGAATAGTGATATACTATCATTCAAAAACATTAAAATAAAAGTGATGACTTTTAAGAGATAACAGAGAAATACAATTGAAAACAACTTCAACACAAAAGATTGACATTTATCCTTGACTTTCCAAAAATCTCAGTAAGTCACATTTTTGCAAAGATGAGAAAATGTATTTGCTAAGAGTAAGTCATCACTTCAGAGAGTGTGTTTCCTCTAAATGACTGGAGATTTTGTCAGGAATGCTATGCTTAAGCAGCTGGCAAATATTTCCCATATTTTGGAAATGAGGGTAAAAACAGGCATAAAAAGGTTGAGTGACTTTCCAAAAACCACGTTATTGGAATTTGCGTTATTGGAATTTGGAATTTGGGGACAGACTGGGTAGAATTCAAATCTCTAATCTAGCTATCTTCCTTCCATGGAAGTACTTTACCTATTAAACAAAAAAAAAGTAGAGGAAAGAAAGTGAACTAGTTTTGTAATCAGAACATAGAATGAGATTCTAAGTTCAAATACAACTGTAATGTATGGAATTCTGGACTTGAATCCAGGAAGACCTGAGTTTAATCTGCCTCTTATTATGTGGTCCTAGGCACATCACAACTTTTCTGAGCCTCAGCTAACTCATGTTTAAAATGGGCATAATATTAACTAAAGTACCTACCCCCATAGAGTTGTCATAAGGCTAAAATATAAAGTATTTGAAGTGAATATAAAGTGCTTAAACACTTTATAAAGATCAGATACTATTCTTGTTTACTTGCTTGTTCGGTTATGTCTTCATTTTGTCATCTCTCAGATAAAACTGATAAAAAGAGAAGCAGTGTTGCATAGAGGATGAAGAGCTGGTCTCTGAGCCAGGAAAGCCTAGATCCCAATCCCATTTCTGACACAAACTGGTTATGGGATCCTGGGCTTGTGTTAAACTCTCAGTGACTCAGGCAACTCTCTAATAGTAATGTAAGTAGCAGAGGTTTGTTTGTTGTTTATTTGCTGTTGTTCGTCCTTCCTCTTCAAGAGGACCAGCCATCAGGGAGGTGATTCCATGACTTGCAAGTGAATTGGATTTAATTGAGGGAGGGCTGTGCAAAGTCACCAGCCTCACCCTCTGCTCCAGAGCCATCTGGGCCCAGTGGTGAGATAGAGATCAGGATGACAGGAGATGGCCCTGGATACAGTGACTTTGGCCTTTTTAAGCTAGGTCTTTAACCGGTCTGTTTGACTGAGGCAACATTCATTCAGTGATTAAAGCTAGATGAGAATGAGAAGGCAATGAATGGCCTCATTTGTGGTAAAAAACAAAACAAAACAGTCTGGGTGGGAAAGACCGTCAGGGTCAAAACAGAAACAATTGCTATTTGCATTCATTCTGAGCTAATCAAGGCCCAAACAACGGCCAAGTGGGGCTTGACCTGGGATCTATTGTGGGCCAATCAATGAGAGACCAAATGATTTGGGTTTAAGGCATGGTCCTTAAGAAAGAAATCTAGCGCATAAACCACAGATATCTTTCGAGGTTTAAGCAATCAAAATTTATATTCCTTTGAGCAGAGCACCCCCACGAAAGGGTATGATACCCTACGTGGACAGAGGGAAGGGAAATAAAGAGAAAGAAGACAGAAAGAGAAAGGAAGAAAGAGAAAGAAAGGAAGAAAGAGAAAGAAAGAAAGAAAGAAAGAAAGAAAGAAAGAAAGAAAGAAAGA